>NC_090193.1:39633833-39766333 GCF_024679245.1 Pseudorasbora parva
ACACACACACACACACACACACACACACTCACTCACTAACTCACAAACACTCACTCACTCACACACTCTTACTTACATGCTCACTCACACATACGCACAGTCACACACTTACTCACATGCTTACACGCACGCACGCACGCACTCACTCACTCAAACACTTACTCAAACACACTTAGACATGAAATACGATTTTTACAAATCCGTTTGAAGCTACATTCATATGTAATTTGAAATCCTATTCAGATCGCATTTTCTGGTAATCATTTCTCTTTTGTCTCATAGTTTTGGACATTATGTGGCAATGCACTGACGCCAAAACGAGGAATTTTCGGAAAGACGGGGGACCTGCAAACCATCCTGTGCCTGGCGACGGCGAAAGAGGAAGTGACGTATTCAGGAGCTCTTAACGGAGACATTTATGTGTGGAAAGGACTCAACCTGACACGAACGATACAGGCAGCGCACGGCGTGAGTGAAGCTAATCATCACACATCTTACACGATCTCTCCCACCATATACACACCAGATGTCTGCTATATGATCTCCCTTAAAGGACGTTCACTGCACTCAGATCAGCAATGCACCTGTTATAACATTATAATAGTGTTATCAAAAGTACGACCATGATACCAAATCGGTACTGAAATGTAAAAAATGTGATGCTTTGAGCCCTGTTGAACGGAATCGTAAACACCTCTGACTGGCCATTGTGCTCACGCGCTCATCAAATATGTTTGTGATTGGCTACTACGATCAACGCTTCACTAGCCTGACAAGCCAGAGCCACATCAAGATGTTTGGTCTGGAAACTCACCATTGACAGCTCAATCTGAGGGGCGGATAACCGGTTGTCTTTCAAACTCCCTCTGCACGCGATAGGATAGCGCTACACCAACCAGAGCAACGAAGGTGAAGCAGAGCTCGCTGACAGATTATTCGCCGTATCCGGTCGGCTAAACTCAGAACACATCTTCCCTTTTTAAGAATGACTTCAGTGCCGTTCTTTGTTCTTTTCTCAGAGAAAAGCTTAACTCCAAGTCTTCCAGAGTCGCGGTCAAAGCTGATTCGAAAGACCGCCGTTCGCCAGTTTCTGTGTTTACTAGAAGCACGCAAACGCAACTCGGCCGTCATTATGTTAAGCCCCGCCTACCGACTCTATACACGATGTGATTGGCCCAACCAGAGTTTGCCGTTTACAGCTCAGAAGTGTATTGAGAGTTGCTAGACGACACTCGCGGCAGATTCGATTTGCTGGCGCTAGGGTGCGTCTAGATTTCTAGGCTAGCGCTTCACAAACATGTTGTAAAAATACATCAATGATGCTTTTCACGGAGCGCTTACACAGAGACACAGAGCGTTTGAATGCAGGCGTCTATCAGCCTACCTGATAGGCTGATAGTTCGCTGGTTGACGCCATAGACTGTATAAAAATATGGACGTAGTGTCCGTGACGTCACCCATAGGATTCCTATGAGCCGTTCTGAAGCTTAAAGTAGAGACGAGCTGGGCGTCGCCATCTTGCGAGGGCGTCATTCCGTGTCACTCCTGGATAACAGAAAATGGGCAAAGAGGCGGGATGTGGGCGGAGCTTAGGTGACAAAATGACTATAGACGGCCGATAAATGGCTATCCACCTGTCTCTCAAAGTAACCACGCCTTTAATTATGCAGAACTTTAAGGCTTTATATAACGTAAACAAATTAGTAATAAATAACATTTCAGTACCGATTTGGTGTCACGGTCGGTACTTTTGACAACACTGCATTATATAGTGACGGTTGTGCCCTGTTGCGCACGTGTTTGTGAACTCTCCCTGTTTCCGCAGGCAGGGATCTTCAGCATGCATTCATGTGAGGAAGGCTTCGCCACCGGTGGGCGTGATGGATGTGTGAGGCTGTGGGATGTGGATTTCAAACCCATCACCAAGATTGACCTCAGGGAGGCAGAACAGGGTTATAAAGGTAAAACATCACAGCGGATGTTCCCTTTAAAGGGAACATATTATGCATTTTTCTTTCTCTTTTGAAGTAGTTTAAAGGTTTGGTTCACCCAAAAATGAAAATTATCCCATGATTTACTCTCCCTCAAGTCATCCTAGGTGTAAATGACATTCTTCTTTCAGATGAACACAATCAGAGTTAAATTAAAAAAGTCCTGTCTCTTCCAAGCTTTATAATGGCAGAGAATGGCTGTTTCTGTTTAGAAGTCCATAAAACTGCATCCATCTATCACAACAGTGCATCTGTCCATCATAAAAGTGCATCTATACATCATAAAAGTGCATCTATCCATCATAAAAGGTCATCTGTCCATCATAAAAGTGCATCTGTCCATCATAAAAGTGCATCTATCCATCATAAAAGTGCATCTGTCCATCATAAAAGTGCATCTGTCCATCATAAAAGGTCATCTGTCCATCATAAAAGTGCATCTGTCCATCATAAAAGTGCATCTATCCATCATAAAAGTGCATCTGTCCATCATAAAAGTGCATCTATCCATCATAAAAGTGCATCTATCCATCATAAAAGTGCATCTGTCCATAATAAAAGTGCATCTGTCCATCATAAAAGTGCATCTATCCATCATAAAAGTGCATCTGTCCATCATAAAAGTGCATCTATCCATCATAAAAGTGCATCTGTCCATCGTAAAAGTGCATCTACTCATCATAAAAGTGCATCTGTCCATCATAAAAGTGCATCTGTTCATCATAAAAGTGCATCTATCCATCATAAAAGTGAATCTGTCCATCATAAAAGTGCATCTGTCCATCATAAAAGTGCATCTGTCCATCATAAAAGTGCATCTATCCATCATAAAAGTGCATCTGTCCATCATAAAAGTGCATCTGTCCATCATAAAAGTGCATCTATCCATCATAAAAGTGCATCTGTCCATCATAAAAGTGCATCTATCCATCATAAAAGTGCATCTGTCCATCATAAAAGTGCATCTATCCATCATAAAAGTGCATCTATCCATCATAAAAGTGCATCTATCCATCATAAAAGTGCATCTATCCATCATAAAAGTGCATCTGTCCATCATAAAAGTGCATCTATCCATCATAAAAGTGCATCTGTCCATCATAAAAGTAGGGATGGGTATCGTTAAGATTTTAACGGTATTACTACTCTTACCGATACTGCTTATCGGTCCGGTACTTTAACGGTATTCTTATCGGTACCTTTTGAGATTATATAAATATATATACACACACACACAATTAACAAAAATACACATAACACTGCATAGTTCATCATAAATAGCCAAAATAATGCGTAATAAAGCTGAAGTTATTAATTCAAGAGCTGTGAGTGAATATCTCTTTGCATTTGGTTGTTTAATTCGCAGTAATTCATCAGCATGTTCATTAACACCACTGCCTCTTTAAGAAAGACGTGCAGCTCTAGGCGACTGATAATAGGCAGATGCACTACACTTTCTCCTGACTATCCATATAACTACGTCCATTTTAGACACAAACTAAAACTGTTAAACTGTTGTGTTTAAGAGACTCTCCAAGCCGGGATTTTGACATTTGATCGTTTAGACGCGAGTGTGAAACCGAAAGTGTAATTTGCTCGTCTCGTTGCGGGCTGTTTCGGAGGGCGCGCGCCGACTTGGGAACATCCTCTTGCGCACATTTTTGTGCTTAATCGCTCTTTTTATTATTAAAACGCACCCCACAATTTACCAACAGTAGCTAGACTGTATTTTACAACAATCCCTGATCGTGCTGATTCTGTCATTGCGTTTGAGTTTTATGGAGAAATGACAGCGTGGGCTACTGCTGCAAAGGGAATTAGCCTACATAAGTTGCGCTAGACATAAATATTATTTTAATCTTTGGAAGCCAAAATCTAAAATAAAATCAGACTATCACAGATCTAAAGTGTAACCAGGCTATGTTTGACTGTTTAGTTCTGCCCTCTGTCGTTTTGCTCGTGGTCTCTCTCTCTCTCTCTCTTTCTCTCTCTCTTTCTCCACACGTGTATTTTCAAAATTACCGACAGAAGAACCGATAATGTCCGAGCTTATCGATACAACGGTCTTTCAAAATTCACCCCCGGGGCCCGTTTAATACCGGTTTTCGGTACCCATCCCTACATAAAAGTGCATCTGTCCATCATAAAAGTGCATCTATCCGTCAATAAAAGTGCATCTATCCATCATAAAAGTGCATCTATCCGTCAATAAAAGTGCATCTATCCATCATAAAAGTGCATCTGTCCATCATAAAAGTGCATCTATCCATCATAAAAGTGCATCTATCCATCATAAAAGTGCATCTGTCCATCATAAAAGTGCATCTGTCCATCATAAAAGTGCATCTATCCATCATAAAAGTGCATCTGTCCATCATAAAAGTGCATCTGTCCATCATAAAAGTGCATCTATCCATCATAAAAGTGCATCTGTCCATCATAAAAGTGCATCTATCCATCATAAAAGTGCATCTATCCATCATAAAAGTGCATCTGTCCATCATAAAAGTGCATCTGTCCATCATAAAAGTGCATCTATCCATCATAAAAGTGCATCTGTCCATCATAAAAGTGCATCTGTCCATCATAAAAGTGCATCCATTCATCATAAAAGTGCATCTGTCCATCATAAAAGTGCATCTATCCATCATAAAAGTGCATCTGTCCATCATAAAAGTGCATCTATCCATCATAAAAGTGCATCTATCATCATAAAAGTGCATCTGTCCATCATAAAAGTGCATCTATCCATCATAAAAGTGCATCTGTCCATCATAAAAGTGCCTCTATCCATCATAAAAGTGCATCTATCCATCATAAAAGTGCATCTGTCCATCATAAAAGTGCATCTATCCATCATAAAAGTGCATCTGTCCATCATAAAAGTGCATCTACTCATCATAAAAGTGCATCTGTCCATCATAAAAGTGCATCTGTCCATCATAAAAGTGCATCTATCCATCATAAAAGTGCATCTGTCCATCATAAAAGTGCATCTACTCATCATAAAAGTGCATCTGTCCATCATAAAAGTGCATCTGTCCATCATAAAAGTGCATCTATCCATCATAAAAGTGCATCTGTCCATCATAAAAGTGCATCTGTCCATCATAAAAGTGCATCCATTCATCATAAAAGTGCATCTGTCCATCATAAAAGTGCATCCATTCATCATAAAAGTGCATCTACTCATCATAAAAGTGCATCTGTCCATCATAAAAGTGCATCTACTCATCATAAAAGTACATCTGTCCATCATAAAAGTGCATCTGTCCATCATAAAAGTGCATCTGTCCATCATAAAAGTGCATCTATCATCATAAAAGTGCATCTGTCCATCATAAAAGTGCATCTGTCCATCATAAAAGTGCATCTGTCCATCATAAAAGTGCATCTGTCCATCATAAAAGTGCATCTATCATCATAAAAGTGCATCTGTCCATCATAAAAGTGCATCCATTCATCATAAAAGTGCATCTGTCCATCATAAAAGTGCATCCATCCATCATAAAAGTGCATCCATCATAAAAGTGCATCCATCATAAAAGTGCATCCATCCATCATAAAAGTGCATCCATCATAAAAGTGCATCCATCATAAAAGTGCATCCATTCATCATAAAAGTGCATCTGTCCATCATAAAAGTGCATCCATTCATCATAAAAGTGCATCTGTCCATCATAAAAGTGCATCCATTCATCATAAAACTGCATCTGTCCATCATAAAAGTGCATCTGTCCATCATAAAAGTGCATCTGTCCATCATAAAAGTGCATCCATTCATCATAAAAGTGCATCTGTCCATCATAAAAGTGCATCTGTCCATCATAAAAGTGCATCCATTCATCATAAAAGTGCATCTGTCCATCATAAAAGTGCATCCATTCATCATAAAAGTGCATCTGTCCATCATAAAAGTGCATCTGTCCATCATAAAAGTGCATCCATCATAAAAGTGCATCTATCCATCATAAAAGTGCATCTATCTATCATCGATACATGGCTGAATGAAAAGAATGATATTTTTGCAGTAAAGTCAAGTAGATAGTTTTTTTTTTTCGAATGTATTACTATTGTAATATGTTGAATTCATGTTTATAAAAAGACGCTTTGCAGTGTCATGCTCAAAGTTAGGGCTGTCACGATGCCTCGTTATTATGAGTTAAACCAAACTTTAATTTTGACGGGTTGTTGTGAAGATCATCGAGATTCTGTGTTTTATGCCAAATTACGTGACATTCCTCGTTATTCAGCAAGTTACGTTTTTATGACTGGATTCAGTTTGTATGAATCATGCAATGAACCACAAATGCTCTTTCCATTATTGACCATTTTTCAAGGGAATTTGCACTCAGTGATGTAGATTACGAACACAATACCTGATCAATAAAGCAGACGGTCTTAGACAGGAAGAGAGCATTGATTTGACTTCATATGGTGGTAAAGGATAGCCAGTATATAAGGGATTCTGTCACCATGGCAACATCGCCTGCGCTTATATCGCCCGGGTGACAGTGTTTTCAGGAGATGTAAGTCTTGTAATGAAGCTGTCACCGGTTTTTACGGCACAGGACTGTCAGATAATTGGGTGAGAGAACAAACGATTGGCTCAGGTCAGTCTGAAACAAGAATCTCAGCAGTTTAACCAACCTCACTGGAAGGAACATTCGTTTATGTGATTATACGAGACAGCAACAAACATTTCTCATCACATGATCCGAGCTGCTCTCCACATTTATGTGATATATTTATAAACTCTCTCTAGATTGACTGTTTTGGGTGTGTTCTAGTTAAAACATCTCAGACGAAACACAACTGAGACGTCCAGTATAGAAATATTTCTCCCAAACAATCCACACTGGGTTTGTGTATTTTACATTTTGCTGTCCACTTTAGATTTTTAATATGGCATGTTTTTTACTTTTTGTAAAAAAAAGCCATGTAGCTTTATTTACAGCCAGTTAACGAGCTAATTAAATTCTGTCCTGCTGAAAACACCAGCCAAACCCCTTTGAGTGTGAAACTTGTATTTTTCTGCTTAAATAACACTTTTTATGGTGCAATTAATATAAGCTGTAAGGTGTCTAAATCACCCTATAAAGATTGGACTGCTCATTTATGATGTATAGATGCACATTTATGATGGATAGATGCACTTTATGATGGATAGATGCACTTTTATGATGGACAGATGCACTTTTATGATGAATAGATGCACCTTTATGAAGGATAGATGCACCTTTATGAAGGATAGATGCACCTTTATGAAGGATAGATGCACCTTTATGAAGGATAGATGCACCTTTATGAAGGATAGATGCACCTTTATGATGGATGGATGCAATTTTATGATGATTAGAGGCACTTATGATGGATAGATGCACCTTTATGATAGATGGATGCACTTTTATGATGGATAGAAGCACCTTCATGATGGATGGATGCTCGTTTATGATGGATAGATGCACCTTTATGATAGAAGGATGCACTTTTATGATGGATGGATGCATTGGATAAATGCACTTTTATGATTAATGCATGCACTTGACAGTTTTTTCTCTTGTTCATATAAGTGTTTAAAAGTCAAATGTGGTGCCTGTCATGACTATAAATTTACATACTGGAGCACAAATCCCAAACTTAATATTTGCTGCTGACCAGATATCTTAGTCTTAGTAATTTGTTCTCTTCCAGGTCTGTCCATCCGTAGTGTGTGCTGGAGGGCTGACAGGATCCTAGCAGGAACTCAAGACAGTGAGATCTTTGAGGTGATGGTGCGAGACCGAGATAAGCCGCTGTTGATCATGCAGGGTCACTCAGAAGGGGAACTCTGGGCCCTCGACCTGCATCCCAAACAACCGCTGGCCGTCACAGGCAGCGACGATCGATCCGTGCGGTTAGTCTTATCCTCCTATTGGATTTTACTTTATACCACATCATTTCACACTAGGGGTTGGACCGACTAGTCGACTTTAATGCTTTGCCATGATGCTTTAAGCTTGACGTCGACTAGTCGCTGGCCTATAGAGGGCGCAACAGGAGAAGCCATTTCCTGACACGCAGGCTTCGTTTTCTACAGTTAAAAATGACTAATAAATGCATACTGAGAGCCACAAGACATGTTCGATTATACCATCTGGATGCTCATAATTGATCGGGAGAATGCACGCTTATTGTACACGTACGTTAATCATCGCGTTAAACTAATGCGTGCTGCATTGAAACGCACACACATAGCCTGGTCACATGGAGATCGCTCGCGCCTCACACAAAACCATTCAGTAGCGCATAAATGTACTGTCAACACTGTTCTGTGATTTATCAATAAAATAGCTTAGAAACTGAAACGTTCTAGCATTTATATCTTGATAAATAAAACTCACAGCTTCACTATTAGTAGAGAGATGCTGGCAGGTAGAATTAATTCACACGCAATCACTCACTAATGCATTCATATCTTTATTGTGCTACTTTCTCTGTATCTTTTCAGAACACGCAAAAATCTGTGAGAAGTATAACGACCATAAGACAAAAGAACTGATACAAAAGCTGTTATGTAGGAGCAATAACCTTATGGGCAGTGCTGTGTCAGATGCCATATCTGTGCACAAGAAGACCCGCGTTCGCGTCTCAGCTCGAGGTTCAGGCTTATTTGTTCATTAATGTCGTCATCAGCGACTAGTCGACCTCGACTCGACTTTCATTACATAAATGTCGACTTTAAAAAATCGGAAGTCATTCAACCCCTAGTTCACACAGTAGCAAGACGGCTGGAAATGAGAAAGTTTTCCCTTTTCATTTTCATCAAATAAGCCATTCTTTGTGCCCGTCAGACTGTGGAGTTTGTCTGAACACACGTTGATCGCACGCTGCAACATGGAAGAGGCCGTACGCAGCGTTTCCTTCAACAACGACGGCTCCCAGCTCGCTCTCGGCATGAAGGACGGCTCTTTCACCGTTCTTCGTGTCAGGTAATTGAGTTTGGTTCGCCTGCGCTTCATTATTTCAGGTGCGTATGCACAAGCTGAGAGTGTGTCTTGTTGTCTAAGGGACATGACGGAGGTGGTCCACATTAAGGACAGGAAGGAGGTCATCCACGAGCTCAAGTTCTCACCCGATGGCTCTTACCTGGCCGTGGGCTCCAACGACGGGTTTGTGGACATCTACGCTGTGGCCCAGCGCTATAAAAAAGTGGGAGAGTGCAACAAGTCCACATGCTTTATAACACACCTGGATTGGTCCGTGGACAGCCGATTCCTGCAGACCAATGATGGAGCTGGAGAAAGATTCTTCTACAGGATGCCAAGTAAGATTCTCCATTAATTTGTTTTCAATGTTTTACGGCTGTGACACAAATTTTGAAAGAGCATCCTAATCAAAACACAGGAAAAGAAGCAGCAGATACAAGTGATTGTTGTTTATGATTTATTGTGTGTTCAGATATTCATACAACTAAATATTCTGTTGGCCATTACATTTTTGTGAAACTGATCCAAAATGCTGACATTTTTCTTCAAAAACACTGGCGGGGAAAGAGTTAATCAAGCTGTTTTTTTCCAGAAAGGTGTGCAATTTATTTATTAGTAGAATATCGCATTGCTGGAAAATCAGCCAATCAGATTTGAGAACCAGAACTGTTGTATAAAATACTTTATTCCAGTTTATAATGGGACACGGAAACCTGTGTGGAAACAACTGGTGTTCATGCATTTTTTAAATCACTAGGGATTTCACAGTCATGAAAAACTATTTTATAATTGTGATTTCCAGACCTGAAAAATCATTAAACCTCAAAAGTGAAAAAGGTCTTGAAAAAACATTACTAAATCATGGAGAAGTCAATTATATTTCAAAAGTTATTAAAGTTTTAAAAATGTATTCATTTAAAATGCATGTTTTTAAGTTAATAATAATTCTGTAAAAATCAGCGAAATTAATGACACTTTACTATTTATTTAAATTTGAAAAAACAGTAAGTTTGAAATATTTATGAATTTTTTAATTCATGCATTTTTATATGAATAATAATTCTGGAAAAAAACATTTTAATATTTAAAATCAGTGAGTTTTAAATATTTATGCAATAAGTATTTTTGTATTACTAGTCATAAAAAATAAATAATAAAACTGTAATTTCCATACATGGAAAATCATCAAAACCTTCTCAAAAGTGAAAAAGGTCTTTAAAAAAAATCATTAATAATTCATGAAAACATTTTAAAATTAATTTAAAATTAAAAAGTTATTAAAGTTTTAAATATTTATGCATTTAAAATTCATTGGTTTTAAATTAATAATAATTCTGAAAAAATCTGGAAAATAAATGACACTTTACTGTTTATTTTAAATTTGAAACCAGTAAGTTTTAAATATTTATGCATTAAGTATTTATGCAAATATTAATTCATTTTTTAAATTACTAGTCTTTTTACAGTCATAAAAAAACCACCGTAAAATTATAATTTCCAGATCCAGAATCATCAAAACCTTCTCAAAAGTGAAAAGGTCTTTTAAAAAAATCATTAATAATTAATTAAAACAATTTATTTACACTTTCCTATTTATTTTAAATTTAAAAACCAGTAAGTTTTAAACATTTATGCATTTTTAAATGCATGTATTTTTAAATGAATAATAATTCTGGAAAAATCTTTGCATTAATAATTTATGGAAAGTCATGAAAATTAGTAATTCAATTTGTTAAAGTTTTAAATATTTCAGGGCTTAATATCACTGTTGCAAGCAAGTTAGCAAGAGGACATTTTTGTCTTTAATAGGAAATTAGTACTGTGCTTGACATACAAATGAAAATCCTCCACCAAATATTTTTCACAATTCTTGTCCAGTAATCAGTAACATATTGCAATGGTTATGAATCACTGAATGACATACTCACTCTAGGATCAGCCCTGTTTTATGAATCCTGTCATGCTTAAAGTATAATTGAAGATAAGCTATTGCTCCGTGTTCTTAGCCGGTAAATACCTGCCGAAGGAGGAAGCCAAAGGGATCCATTGGATGACGTGGACATGTGTTCTCGGACCGGAGGTGAATGGAATCTGGCCTAAATATTCCAACGTCAATGACATCAATTCTGTGGACGCCAATTACAGCAGTGCGGTGCTGGTGACGGGCGACGACTTCGGCCTCGTCAAACTCCTCAGATTCCCCTGTCTTAAGAAAGGTCAGCTTACTTATCCAGACACATCCCGTTGTGATCCATGCACATGTAAACCAGTGTGTTCGCTAACAAATGTGAGTCTTTTAGCTGCCAAATTCAAGAAATACATCGGCCACTCTGCACATGTGACCAATGTGCGCTGGTCACATGACCTGCAGTGGGTTCTGAGCACGGGCGGAGCGGATCACTCTGTGTTCCAGTGGAGGTTTCTGCCGGAAGGCGTCATGAATGGAGTTTTGGAGCCACTACTGCAAGGTGAGCAGTCCTTAAACTGAATAAAAAGGAGGGTAACACTTTTTTTTGCAGTGTCCTTGTTACACGTGTTACATGTAGTAACAGTGAATCATACATAATTACATGTGACTAACCCTTAACCAAACCTCAACCCTATAGTAAGTACATGTAACCGAAATGAGCATTAAAGTCTTAGGGCCAGATTTTAACGATCTGAGCTCATGGTCTAAAGAGAGCAGGTGCACTATGGGCGTGTCCGAATCCACTTTTGCAAGTTTAACAACAGGCATTAGATATGGACAAAATGTCATATCTCGATTTTCATGCCAGATATCTCGATATCAATAAGATATGACTACGTGTTCTGTGAAAACCAAGCATTTCTCAGAAATATAAAAAGATTTAAGCCTATATTTCAAAAAATTATGTCAGAAAATGTATTGTTTTTAAGCCTTTCGCACATACGATCACACAGGTGTAATAAGTCTAGGCTGGCCCTGCGTATGATCAAGTGCATCACATGATCAACTGATAAATCCATATGTTGAATTTAGCCAGAGACAGCCACGCTCAGAGCTGTCATATACCACAACTTTTCAGTGTTGTGTTCCTTTTTCACATACTGTTTATTTTAGGTTTCAAACATATAAATTGACCCTTCGCTAAGCCCCGCCCCCCATAGTTACTGTTGCTACGCCTGTCAAGCTTTCGCGCCTGGCACGTCTATTACAGTATGTATGCGCCGGTGTCAGACATTTCCGAGGAGATAATTAGTCATTTCTGGCGAACGGGAAATATCTGAGAGAGTAAGAAAAAAGGGACTGCAGTATGTATTTGCGGGATATATCCGCGACATATTATGCAACCGATTACAGAATAATTTCAATAAAATTGAAGCTAAATTCTATGGTCTCAGCGCAATCAGCAGCTGCCTCATATGTATGTTCATGCACAACAGGGTAAGTAAAATGAGAAAATAATCGAAGAATTATAAATCAAACAACTTATCAATAAATCTTGTGGAATAAACACAAGACATTAGCCTGAAAACTTTGCAATGATTCTCCGGCTTAACGTTATATTTAGCGCGCCGGGCTACTGCTCACATGTCGTGTGTCTATAATCTACTCCTTGGACCTGGCACTAGCCTGAGATTCTGACCTGAGCCATTCATCAAAAACCACACATTTACTGAAACCTTATAACAGAAAGCCAGTCTCTCAAACATGATGGGTTTTATTAATATTATAAACACAGCCACTTGAACAATCCTTATGATGAAGGTCTTAATTTGCACACATTTTGTCTAAACAAAACTACAATACAAAACTAATAAATAAAGCTAAGACAGTTCTTTTTATAGTCTATATACTGCATCATATGTAATAACTTGCATCAGTCAAAAACCTCATGTATTTTCAGTTTGTTGAAGCAAACGTAGGTGTTTTTGTTAATCCTGACGACATTTAACGTTGTGAATGGGGTCTCACACACACACGTTGATTCAAGGCTGGTATTTCTTACCTTCAGTTTTACGTTTTGGGGAAGGAGAAAAAAAACACCATCTGTCCAAACTTTTAGGATAGGCATCAGATTTGCACAATCCATACGCACAGATTTGCATCGGCATGTTTCCCTCGCTCGAAAGCTTGACAGACCTTCCGTGCCTAGTTACGGTTGCTAAGCCACGATTGGCCTGTGGTGGTATTCGGGCTTGGCTTAGCGAAGGGTCAATTCACATAAGTACTAAAAAAAAAACAATACATTTAGAGTTTGTAAGATATACACTGATGTCTATGGAAGAGGTAATAATACTTTCCATTATAATCCGACACGTTTTATTCATATCAGATAATATATGATAAGTAACTTCAATGTTTACTCTATTCTATTCCCAGTTCACCAGCCATTTACTTTTAAGTATTTCGGGAGAAGTGGATAAATTCACGTGTTGTAAACATAGAGGTTGTAAATCCAACAGATCCGATTCTCTGGACTGCGTCTGCGGCACAAACTAACACGGCAGCGCCATCGCGCATACAGCTCAACTAACGCCATCATTATAAAGGGGTTTAAACAACAATTTACTTCCACTTACATGTATTTGACAATCGGAATATCAGATATTTCATGCCATAGCTAATACATTTGTGAATATTCTGAATAAAACAGGAAAAATGACATAAAAGCAGATCATCATTCATTCAGCGCTGCTGCTGCTGCGGTGTGTCACGTGACAAGCAATGACGTGTCACCATTGAAATGCCGCCTCCCCTCACAATATAGTTCCTACGTCCCTGTAGTGTGTGCGCGCTGGCTTTAGCGGTGTATTCAAGGGCACTCTAAAACTATATCATCGATATCGTTGCTTTTTTCGATAGTAATATCTTGAAAGTTCATATCTAGATAAAGATACGAGAACGATATATCGTTCAGCCCTAGCGAGAGACACCTTTTTTTAATGGATTTCGGTTGGCAGAAAGCGCTATTGTTTAAAAAAATCAACTCTGAGCAGAAAAGCGCCCGACGTCATCACGTTTATTTTCTGTTGTCCAGTCGAATGAATGGAGAGGCGGGCCTTCCGTTGTGTTGACCGTTACCTTGATTTGACTGACAGGACAGCTGATTCGGGGGTTGCCTAGAAACATAAAAAAAAAAACACAGCGCACTACTCTTTTCTAAATTAAAAAACATCAATCAAAAAAGGCAGGGCAGTGCGCCTCGCATTTTCAAACATGAAAAACGCGTTCTGTGTGATCGGGGGCTAAGTTTGAAACTAGCAAAAAACACTTGCATCGCGGTGCGGGCGTATGACAGGGCCCTTTATGTGGCTTTTTTTACATTTGAAAAAATAGTTTGAAAGTTCAGACTAAAATAAATTAGAATAAAATTCTAAATAAAAGAAAATAGAATAAAATTCCTTACATAAAACATGTCAAAAAACATAAGTTAAGGATATTTTGTATTCTGAAAGACAAAAAAAATCTTAAAAATCATCAAAAATAACTTTAGTTGTGACTAAAATAGTGTGCATGCTTATTTTATTATGTTTTTTTATTATTGTTTGAGTAATTGTGCTGCAAGTATCCTTACTGACATTTTTCTATTGAATTGTATTACATAATATTGTAGTATTATTATCATATTATGGTTATAACTGTAATCTGCAGGCTGTGTTTTTATTGATCAATCGTTCAGTGAGTCTTCATCATTGGCATTAATTAGATGACACCAAAACCTATTATTTTCTTAATAGAAAATAAAGTGTAAACTAATTATTTGAGAACATTCTCACGATTTCTTCTTAGAATTTATAAAGACAGAGAAAGCATAAAGTCTGACGATGTTTCCTGTTCACAGAGGGGTACGCCGACTCTAACAGCGGCGAATCGGACTCCGATCTTTCTGACGTTCCCGAACTGGACTCGGACATCGAACAGGAAGCCCAGATGAACTACGAGCGTCAGGCAAGAACTGAGAGGGTTTTCTATGGAGTGGCCTGTGGCCAGTGTTTTATGTAACAGACATGCTCTGCTGCTTTAATCCTGTTCCTCTCATTATTTTCACAGCTGATTGGCTGGATGCTTCCCTGCTGTTGTCTTTTATGCTTTTTCTGAATCTCTGAATGTGTTGCAAGTGGGTTTTGCCCTGTAACTCTTCTCCCAAACACCCCTCAGGTGTACAAGGAAGATCTTTCTCAGCTGAAGAAGAAACTGGCTGGATCTCTGAAGAGGCAGAAAGCTCCGGACGAGGGGTTACGCCTGCAGTTCGTCCATGGGTACAGTTACTGCAAACATTACCACTCACAATATCTAAATCTGTTTATAGGATTTTTATTTTTATACATACATTCTTTTTTATATTTGTATTATACATTTCTACATATTAAACTTATACTATACCATATAATATAAAATCATATTATTTACAGTGGGTCAAAAAAATATTTAGTCAGCCACCAATTGTGCAAGTTCTCCCATTTAAAAAGATAAGAGAGACCTGTAATTTTCATCATAGGTACACTTCAACTATGAGAGATAGAATGAGGGAAAAAATCCAGAAAATCACATTGTCTGATTTTAAAAGATTTTATTTGCAAATTATGATGGAAAATAAGTATTTGGTCACCTATAAAAAAGTAAGATTTCTGGCTCTCACAGACCTGTAACTTCTTCTTTAAGAGGCTCCTCTGTCCTCCACTCATTACCTGTATGAATGCCACGTTTGAACTCGTTATCAGTGTAAAAGACACCTGTCCACCACCTCAAACAGTCAGGCTCCAAACTCCACTATAGCCAAGACCACAGAGCTGTCAAAGGACCTGCACCAGGCTGGGAAGACAGAATCTGCAATAGGTAAGCAGCGATGTGTGAAGAAATCAACTGGGAGCAATTATTAGAAAACAGAAGACATACAATAATAATAATGCGTTCGATTTATATAGCGCTTTTCAAGGCACTCAAAGCGCTTTACATAGAAGGGGGGAATCTCCTCAACCACCACCAATGTGCAGCACCACCTGGATGATGCGACGGCAGCCATATTGCGCCAGAACGCTCACCACACACCAGCTGATTGGCGGGAGGAGACCGGGTGATGAAGCCAATCAGGATATGGGGATTATTAGGAGGCCATGATGGACAGGGGCCAATGGGCAAATTTGGCCATTAATACTTTGGACATACAAGGCCACTGATAATGTCCCTCGATCTGGGGCTCCATGCAACATCTCACCCTGTGGGGTCAAAATGATCACAAGAACGGTGAGCAAAAATCCCAGAACCACACGGGGGGAGCTAGTGAATGACCTGCAGTGAGCTGGGACCAAAGTAACAAAGACTACCATCAGTAACACACTACGCAAATCCTCCAGTGCCAGACGTGTCCGCCTGCTTAAGCCAGTACATGTTCGGGCCCCGTCTGAAGTTTGCTAGAGAGCATTTGGATGATTCAGAAGAGGATTGGGAGAATTTCATACCGTCAGATGAAACCAAAATATACATTTTTGGTAAAAACTCAACTTGTCGTGTTTGGAGGAGAAATAATGCTGAGTTGCACCATACCTACTGTGAAGCATGGGGGAGGAAACATCATGCTTTGGGGCTGTTTTTCTGCAAAGGGAACAGGACGACTGATCCGTGTAAAGGAAAGAATGAATGGGGCCATGTATCATGAGATTCTGAGTAAAAACCTCCCTACATCAGCAAGGGCATTGAAGATGAAACGTGGGTCTTTCACCATGACAATGATCCTAAACACTGCCCGGGCAATGAAGGAGTGGCTTTGTTAGAAGCATTTCAAGTTCCTGGAGTGGCCTAGCCAGGCTCCCGATCTCAACCCCATAGAAAATATTTAAAAATCCGTGACAAAATGACAGGCCTCTCTTATCTTTTTAAGTGGGAGAACTTGCACAATTGGTGGCTGACTAAATACTTTTTTTGCCCCACTGTATATAAATATGCATTTTCAGT
This sequence comes from Pseudorasbora parva, assembly GCF_024679245.1. NCBI lineage: Eukaryota > Metazoa > Chordata > Actinopteri > Cypriniformes > Gobionidae > Pseudorasbora > Pseudorasbora parva. The sequence goes on from NC_090193.1 coordinate 39,650,711, forward strand.
GTATATAGTTCCTCCTGTGGGCAGATGTTATGCTCTCTCTCTCTCTCTCTCTCTCTCTCTCTCTCTCTCTCTCTCTCTCTCTCTCTCTCTCACTCACTCACTCACTCACTCACTCACTCTCTGTGTGTGTCTCTCAGGTACAGGGGCTGCGACTGCAGGAATAATCTGTTTTACACCCAGTCCGGAGAGGTGGTGTATCATGTGGCGGCTGTAGCTGTGGTGTATAACAGACAGCAGCACACACAGCGCTTTTACCTCGGCCATGACGACGACATCCTGAGCCTCACTGTGCACCCGCTGAAAGATTACGTGGCCACCGGACAGGTAAGAGGGCGTCATTTCCAAAAATCTGATTTTTTGTCATATGATTATGCTTTGCATTATTGGATTGGATCAGGATGGGATTTGAGAACAGACTTCGTTCAGTTGGTGATCATTTTATCCGGTGTGTAAAGCATACGGCTAAATGCCATGTTTGTGTGTGCGTCAGGTGGGTCGAGATCCGGCCATCCATGTGTGGGACATCCAGACGCTCAAGTGCTTATCTCTACTGAAGGGTCAACATCAGCGAGGGGTGTGTGCTCTAGAGTTCACAGGTCAGACCCCAACCTGCATTATACACGCACATCAGATTAGAAGAGTTTGAGTTAAAATGTATGTTAAATAGGTAGGGATGGGTATCGAAAACCAGTTCTGTTTTAAAACCGGTTCCAAATTTCCCCTGAACCGGTGATTCGATGAGAAATGTGTGTTTTGGTTCAGCTTATCGCTTCATGTGTGATTGTGATTTTAAAGCTTTCAAGCGCAAAAGACTCTATTGTGTGTTATTCTATTTTAATGTATTGATCAAATTTAAGAATATAATATGAAACCTGAAGCATAGCCTATATTTATTAAGATTAGGGGGAAAATGCCCTTTATAAAAGGTAAAAATATCACAAATATGCAGATTTAAAATATACTAAAGCTGATTGAACACTGGTGAGAATACTTCTTCAGAATAAATGATAACTACAACACACACACAATAAAAAATAAAAAAAAACTTTTTTCCGGATAAGCAAATTTTTTACTTGGACAAATGAATGACCGATGTGTCAAGCACATGAACATGCTTAATGTCGAGCCCTCCCTTTTAAAAATGGAACTCTTTTGTAACATTAAAAATGTATGCGTAACGTAAAATCGAAGCGAATATTTCGTATGCGAATACTATGCGTCAAAAAAAAGCGTTCACATCAGCCGCGACACGAATTTGCCACGTTTCAGAGCTCCAACACTCCAAAACATTCACGGCGACAGCTGAGAAAACACGGACAGTAAAGACGAGCTTTTCATTTTATTTAAAAGACCGAAAAGAAGGTTTCAGGTGCACCCAGTCAACAGAGAGTCTGAAGGGGAGTATGCTAATCATGTACAGGAGCTAAAACTTTATAATTGCTGGTTCTGCACTTACTTTCTTAAGTCTGTGGGACAATTTGAGGATCTCCTCCAGAGACGGCAGCACATCTGACGAGACAAACCCAGCACTTCAGGGAACTAATCGATCCGGACTGTTTCCAGTTCAGTCATAATGTAAACATTTAAGTTCCACAGACATACTGATGGCAACACATTCACTTTCCATAATCGCGGACATAAGGTTTAGAAAAAGAATAAACGATTTATAAAAGGTTAACTTAAGTTATTGCTGTCTGTAAACACAGTAGTAAACACAGCTGCATGTGCACAGCTTTGACTAGATCTACAGCTGTAATCTCATGAGATACGCCACACCTGGCATTGGTTAATGTTGAGTGAATAGCTCGTGACATCAACTGGACATTTCGTCACCTTTGTTTCCTTGTATGTGATTGGTTGAAGCCGTTTTTGTAACGCTAGAGTAAAAAAAAAATCGACATTGAAAAAAATTATCGTTTTTTCGCAGCAGCACATTCGTGTTCGGTGTGGAAGCGCTCATTACACAAACAGCTGATCAAAAAATAAAACCATCGTGCGTCAAAATCGCGTCCAGTGTGAAAAGGCCTTTAATGTGCGTTTATGGGTCCCGTTCTGTGATTTCTGTTCTGTTTTTGCAGCGGATGGAAAAAGTTTAGTGTCTGTGGGAATCGATGAAGACCACTCCATAGTCATCTGGGACTGGAAAAAGGGCGAAAAAGTGGCCAAGTCCAGGTAAAACAACCCCATTCAACGGTTAAAAAGTTTGTACAACAAGCTGAACCGTTCACGGAAGACATCTGTCGCTCTCTCTGCCATAGAGGACATAAAGATAAGATCTTTGTGGTGAAAGGAAACCCGTTCCGCATGGACAAACTGCTGACGGTGGGAATGAAGCACATCAAGTTCTGGCTGCACACAGGTAAAGACGTTCCTTTAATGCAAACTTGTCTATAATATTGTGACGCTTGCATCTGAAATCACAGCATTATGTGTTATATGTGCAGACTCTTCCTTAGGCCCCATTTACACCGCATGGTTCAGGTGACCCAATTCCGATTGTTTCCGCTCATGTGGCACAGATCGGATATGACATGTGAACGTGTAAGCAGAAAAAAAACCCGCCTGAATTCTAATATCCTCAGATTGGATTCAGGCCTCACTCATGTGGGAATAAATCCGATTTGAATCGCGCATTAGCGTCTGCTATGTAAGCAGTCAGATCAGATATTCCCCAGTAAATGCGAGTCTAACGTCTTTGAAAAAAGTGACGGAGGCGAATGACGTGACACGAACTGCGATCAAGGGCCAGTGTTGCCAAGTCTGCGGTTTTCCTGCGCAATTGGGCTACTTTAACACAGGTTTGAGTTGCAATTGGGCAGGTTTTGTTATGAAAACCTGGCAACCCTGTCAAGGGCACACTTCAGCCTAGACCAGGGGTCTCCAACCTTTTTTCCTTTTAGAGCTACTTTTTAAAAATGAAAGTCGTCGAGAGCTACTCATGTTCTACAATACTTAAAACTCTTAACCCTCGCCCTGTGCTGAGAAATAAATAAAAAAATGACATACCCCAAATAAAAATGTCTGCAGCTCTTAAACCCTATGGTCTATATCCATAAATGTGGTCTTATTTTAAACTAGACACTTTAAATTATGTTACCCAAAAGTCATAATAACTCAAATAGTATAGGGACAGATTAAAACAAGGGGAAATATGCATGTAAGTGACTCACGTTTTTATTTTTTTATTATTCCCTTATGGAAAAAAATATTAGATTTTAATTTTTATGCCCTGAAAATAACCTAAATATAAAACTGAATGTCTGATCATGCTTTGATTAAAATTTGAGGACGATTCTCTCAAAAATGTCAAAAAAGACTGGGCGTCCTTTCAATAAAGTCCAATTATATTAGAACATTTGTGTAATAGTAAAGAGTAGTTTTTATTCAAATAAATCTGCAATAAACTGCTAATTATAATGCATTTGCAGTCCCTGATAACTAAAACAACTATTTACAGAATTTACAAGTGTAAAAAAAACTCATTTAGTTGATAAAAACAGTCTCTTATTTAGTCTGCGCGTTGTGTGTAAGTATGTGTGCTTACACTGGCAGGCGCTGGATACGATGAATGAAAACTGTGGAGACGACGCTAAGTAACAGCTAAGTAAGCATGAGGTATTCACCAATGCTTCTTACGACATCTCTTACATAAACTACGCAAAATATTGTCTTTTGATTTTCGTTACTACATCCATCAATCAAATCTATGCTGGCTATGCATTGGCTAGGCATTGACTGGCTTATCCAACTAAGGACCGGCGAGTTTGACTGACAGATGTATCACCCAGCTCCCTTTCTATTTATGTGTCCTAGTCAGCTTTTGATTGAAGGAGAGAGACCTGGGAGGGTTTAATATGACCGGAACAGTCCACAGTACAGGGGAGATTGTCAAAATAAGGCTTACAATCGCTATTTCATTGAAAATGGACATGATTGATTACTCTTAACACAAAACGCTTATGCAAACAACGGAGGATTTTTAGTTTTTTCCCCTTATTTTTTCGTTGTTTTGGATTAAAAGTGGGATGCATTTTGAAGAGTGGACTCTTACACAGACATGTATGCTGTTGTTTCGTGGATTCGTCCGATCTGATCTGAACGTCAGGAGATGAAAGATGAGTACCGCGTTCATTATGCTAATGTTTAAATAGCCACTGCTTTAGCATTTAATTTAACCCTTTCCTCTCTGGTGTATTTATTGCAAAAACGAGTTCAGAACATGAATCTTGAGTGTTTTAGCTTTCAAATGATGCATAGTTTGTGATAGTTGATTGAACAGTTTGTATAAAACAAAAGTAATTATAAGTAGAGACACGCCCACTTGCGTCAGACGCCCCGCCCACGATCCGGTGCGGATTAAGAAGTTAAATAATGCATCATAATTCTCATATTAACAACTATCCAAACTCTTTTACACCTGAAAGAGTGCAGTAGCAGTTCCAGTAGTTGGTACCAACACCATAAAGATTTTATGGTACTCATTACCAATTTTGGTACCACAGCAAAATGTTTTTATTTTTTTATTTAACTGTTTAAAAAAATGTTTTAATTTAATAAGTTTATAATTTACGATGATAATTATTATAAGTAAATCATACATAAACATTTAAAGGCTGTATGCTTTTAAAAGTAATCATTGTTTATACATAAAATATCAAGTGAAAAATAAGGAACCATCTAGGCATAATTATTATTAGTAGAGATGTATTATTATTACATAGAGACGTAGTTAAATCTGTAACACACTACGCAAATCCTCCAGTGCCAGACGTGTCCCCCTGCTTAAGCCAGTACATGTTCGGGCCCCGTCTGAAGTTTGCTAGAGAGCATTTGGATGATTCAGAAGAGGATTGGGAGAATTTCATACCGTCAGATGAAACCAAAATATACATTTTTGGTAAAAACTCAACTTGTCGTGTTTGGAGGAGAAATAATGCTGAGTTGCACCATACCTACTGTGAAGCATGGGGGAGGAAACATCATGCTTTGGGGCTGTTTTTCTGCCAAGGGAACAGGACGACTGATCCGTGTAAAGGAAAGAATGAATGGGGCCATGTATCATGAGATTCTGAATAAAAACCTCCTTACATCAGCAAGGGCATTGAAGATGAAACGTAGGCCTTTCACCATGACAATGATCCTAAACACTGCCCGGGCAATGAAGGAGTGGCTTTGTTAGAAGCATTTCAAGTTCCTGTATGCTGTCTATCTAGGCATAATTATTATTAGTAGAGATGTATTATTATTATATAGAGACGTAGTTAAATCTACTGTAGGCTCAGCAGTAGCCAAATATATTCTGTCAATTTCTTCACGTTAAACTTCACGTTAAACCAAACTTTTATTTTGACGGGTTGCCGTGAAGACCTTTGAGTGTCTGTGTTCATATGATAGTTTTCTTAAATGAAACGTTAAATTCTCATGAAGTGACAGTTTATGCGTCCGTGTGTCCTCATATAGTGGCACACTGCCTCGAGACACACGAGTGTCACACGCGCTGCCACGCCCTCGCATCTGTGCCCGTTATTCACGCAGAGACGCAGAATTTGCAGGAGTAATATTTAAATAGTAATTTGCAGTTTAATATTCACAGACACTAGTATATATTCGGCTACAGTCTGTAGCCCTGCGCTTGGATTAACACGGAAGCTGCGTGTACCGAATATACTCGGGAGTCGGTACTACCGGTAATACAGAAATGCTGGTATCGTCATATTTTTAAAATTTCTCTACCAACATGGTACTAAAGTACCTTTACTTGTGACAACCCTACATTTGCATGTTTACATTTACATTTAATAAAAAAATTCTAAGTCAGATAAAATTAGCTCACTCTGATTAGATGCAAAGTACGTCTTGGCGAGCTACCTCCAACCAGCGACGTGTTGGAGACCCCTGGCCTAGACCCTTTCGGTCTCTGTCCTTGTCTTTGAAGGATTATATAATTTAATTTAAAAGTGTAGTTTTTTTTTGTATTTAGTTTAGTTTTTTGTTTTTCTCTTTGGATAAATGACCGAATAAACTAATAAACAAACAAAAAAGAGAAAAAAAGGGCTCTCCTCTTTTTCTCCGCCTTAAGAGAGAAATGTTTCGCTGACCTTTAAAGATGTGTGGAAAAGTGCGGACAGCAAAACATTGTATAATCCTTTTGTCTACGTCCATTGCATATTGCACCGTTTTACTTCCTTTCACCAGTTAAGTGGGGGGGGGGGGGTGAAACACTGAGTTTCAGTCAATCTCATGTCAATCTTGAGTAGTATTGCATCCTTCATATCTCCGAAAAGTCTTTAGTTTTATTATATTTATAAAAGAAATATGGGCTGTACCGAGTCTTTCCAGAAAAAAACGAACGCCTGGAGGCGTATCGTGTGGGCGGAGCTAAAGAATGACGAGCACACCCAAAGCGGTGACGTCCTCAAGCGTGGAGAAACCCATCGCTATCGATCTCAGCTAATAGATAATGATCCAGAATCATTCGGAGGCTGAAATAAATTGAACAGGAGAAACAGCAACAGCAGGACGTCCGTCTCTGTGGTATGGACTGTTTTTAGTGGCCTGTCAACGTTTGTGTGTCTTTACTCGCAGTTTATGAGGACATGATTCGGTTTATGGACTATTGTATGCGACTAAACCTTAGCAGTAGCAAGCAAAACGGTTTTGCACGTCAGACTAGTGTAACGTTATACATAGAACAGCAATGGAGTCCGTTAGCGCATTTGAATGACGAAGCACGCGATCGTGTCGTTTACTGATGTTTACTCACGCGACGATAGCCGACAGCACAGACATTTGAAGCAGTTTTACTCACCGGCTGCTTCCAAAGCAGGACCGAACCTTTATCGCTGGGACCGCTCCGTTAAAAACACACTTCTTTGGTATGATTTGGTGAAGTCCTGACAGCAGTGAACGGTGGAGATCCACTTTGCGACGCGACTCAAGCGATGTTGTGAAGCTTCCCGTCATTTCTGCGTTCAAATCGGTTCAAATGCAGCGCTGCCTTCCCGGAATGCTGTGCTTAAGCGTTGAAGTCGCTCGACGTCACCCATAGGAATAAAGTGGAGCGCGGCGCCTGGATCGACTGGATCTGCAGCTGAGAGTGTTTACGGGCGTGCATTTCCTCTCTCGCTCTAGTCACGCGCGCGCGCACCCTACCGGGAGAAGAGCCCGTACGGCCCATACAAGGACCTTCTGCTCTATTAACGTCAAGCCGACCCACACTCTAAAAAAACTCTCCGAAACTTGTGAGAAACCGGAAGGAGTATTTTTAACACAGAAATACTCCATCAAACGTCTAACATTAGTTTTTGAAACTTTGTCTATGTTTAGGATGGGAATCCAAGTCTTTAACAGTGGAAAGCTCAGTATGCATGAAACAGCATTTCACCCCTCCTTTAAGAACGCCTTGGGCTGTTTCGCCAGTGTAAATGCAAATATCGGATTCGGGTCGCTTTTAAAAGATGATGTAAGCGGGTTGTCAAAAAAAACGGATATAGTCACCAAATTGTAATTGTGCATCAAGACCTGCAGTGTAAATGCAGCCTTACTGATATATTTGACGCTGTAGCTCTTCCTGTGCTTCTCACGGGAACATGACTGTAGGAGAATCTGCCACATCACATCGAGCCGTCTGAAGCTGATGTGACTGTTTTGTCAACTTTACCATCAGCGCTCAGTATTCCACCAATTAAAAGAGCTTTTAAATCCGCTCAGTGAGTCAAAACATAATGCTCAAATAGCTGCATTACTCTCGCCGGTGGCTTGCGCTTGGGACGCTTCTTCCTCGATCGGATTTAAAACTCATGTTTATTCCTCAACGCAGGAGGAGGCTTGACATTTAAGAGGGGCATTTTTGGCAATCTTGGCAAGCAAGAGACGATGATGTCCGCCTGCTACGGGCGCTCGGAGGATCTGGTGTTTTCTGGCGCGACCACGGGTGACGTTTACATCTGGAAAGACACCACGCTCTTGAAGAGCATCAAAGCTCACGACGGGCCTGTGTTCGCCATGTGCTCTCTGGATAAGGTGTGTGTGAATCTTCTCTTCTTCAGCATCTCATACACACAGTCACAGAACACAACCTGGTGGGATGGGAACCTGGTAAGATACTTAGACTGAGTGTTAGATATAAATAAACTCTATAGGCAAAAATGGTCACATTTCTGTGTGTGTGCTTGTGTCTGTGAGTGTGTGTATGTGTGTGCTTGGGTGCTTGTGTTTATCTGCAAGTGTTTGTGTGCGTGTGAGTGTTTGTTTGTGTGTGTGTGCGTGTTAGTATTTGTGTGAGAGTTTTGTGTGTGTGTTTGTCTTTGAGTGTGTGTTTGGGTGCTTGTGTGTGTCTGTGAGGGTGTGTTTGTGTTTGTATTTGAGTGTGTGTATGTGTGTGTGTTTGTCTTTGAGTGTGTGTGTGTTTGGGTGCTAGGGTGTGTTTGTCTGAGAGTGTGTGTGTGCTTGTGTGCATGTGAGAGTTTGTGTGTACATGTTTGTGTGCAAGTGTTTGTGGGTGTGTATTTATTTGTGTGAGTGTGTGTGCTGTTTGTGTGAGTGCGTATGTGTGTTTGTCTGTGAGTGTGTGTGTTTGTCTTTGTGTGTATGTGTGTGTGTATTTATTAGCTGTTAATCGTGTGTTATGACCTGAAGGGTTTTGTGACGGGGGGTAAAGATGGAGTTGTGGAGCTGTGGGACGACATGTTCGAGAGATGTCTGAAGACCTACGCCATCAAGAGGGCGGCGCTCTCGCCTTCATCAAAGGGTGTGTTTCTCTGCATAAATACAGCGTTTAACATTTTATAATGAAATTAATGGTATTTTGTTTTAGGTTTAAGAAATAAAGAAAATCATATTTAATTAAATGTATATACAGGTCTGTTTAGAAAGAGTAATTTCAAACATAATTACTTACTTGTTTTATGTATTGCATTTGAATATATACTAAGACACTCCTTAACTGTGGCTGATATCGTACCCTAAAAATTATAAAAATTCAGTCTAAAATGTCCGAAGGGTTTTAGTTTGTCTTCTGGGTTTTTGTAGGACTGCTGTTAGAGGACAACCCCTCCATCAGAGCGATCACTCTGGGACACGGACACATCCTGGTGGGCACAAAGAATGGAGAGATCCTGGAGATCGACAAGAGCGGCCCCATGACTTTACTTGTACAGGTGTGCTTCATGCTCAAATATAAAGCTGCAGATCCACATACAGAATAAAAACAGGGTCAAACCAACTGAGGAGCTCAGGCTGGTCAACTAACCTTTGGAACATGGTTAATTATTTACATGCATGCATTGAGCAGACACTTTATCCAAAGTGGCTTTGCAGAGCCAACATTTTCCATCCAGCTACAATAATCCGCTTGGTATCTGTTTTTTTAACAGGTTTCTTCAATACGATAAATAGCTTTTTTTTTTTTATGCATATTTTTTGATATTGTATTAATACGCTGGATGTAAATCCCAATATTCTAAAAAAAACAAACACACACACTAATTTTAGTCAGACACAGAACCTACGATGGAAACACATTTAGCGAATAAATCCCTTGATGAGCAACAAAAAACTTGCGTGACTCACAAACACTAGTATCCGAACACAAGAACGTGAGCGTATATTGCGTTTCATCAGTCTGAGATGCATGTCACTTATGGTGGAGGAAAAAAGAGGCACAGTTTCTTCCCCGATTGCAACAACTTCCATTTTTTAGGCTTTCTGCGGATCTTAATTCACCCTTAGCAAAATGAAGGGTTTTAAAGGTTCGTAAAGAGGCCACAGCCACCAGAATACCGTTTCCATGAAAGGCTGAACATGGTCTCAGCAATGCTTAGGTAGGTGGAGCGTGTCAAAGTAACATCCACATGGATGAAGGACCCAAGGTTTCCCAGCAGAACATTGGCCAAAGCATCACACTGCCTCCGCCGGCTCGCCTTCTTCCCATAGTGCATCCTGGGGCCATGTGTTCCCCAGGTAAGCCACACACACACACCCGGCCATCCACGTGATGTAAAAGAACACGTGATTCCTCAGACCAGGCCACCTTCTTCCATTGCTCCGTGGTCCAGTTCTGATGCTCACGTGCCACTGTTGGTGCTTTCGGCGGGGTCAGGGGTCAGAGGTCACCCTGACTGGTCCATACGCCTCAAACTGAGATGCTCTGTGTATTCTGACAGCTTTCTATCAGAACCAGCATTAACTTCTGGAGCAGTTTGAGCTCCAGTAGCTCGTCTGTTTGATCGGACCCCACGGGCCAGCCATCGCTCCCCACGTGCATCAGTGAGCCTTGGCCGCCCATGACCCTGTGGCCGGTTCTCCACTGGTCCTTCCTTGGAGCACTTTTGATAGATACTGACCACTGCAGGCCGGGAACAGCCCACAAGAGCTGCAGTTCTGGAGATGCTCTGTCGTCTAGCCGTCACAATTTGGCCAAACTTCCTCAAATCCTTACGCTTGCCCATTTCTCCTGCTTCTTACACATCAACTTTGAGGACAAAATGTTCACTTGCTGCCTAATATATCCCACCCACTAACAGGAGCCGTGATGAAGAGATCATCAGTGTTATTCACTTGTCATAATGTTATGCCTGATCGGTGTAAGTGTGTTTTAGGGTCATATGGAGGGGGAAGTGTGGGGTCTTGCTGCTCATCCACTGCTGCCCATTTGTGCCACTGTGAGTGACGACAAAACGCTGCGGATCTGGGAGCTTTCAGCCAACCATCGAATGGTGGCTGTCCGGAAACTTAAGAAAGGTACATGATCACTCGCACTACATGAACAGCTAACCTTCTGCTGGAAAACACAGACAGAAACACAGAATCCAGCCATAATCATGCAGAATGTCACAGAATTTGATGAATATATCAAAAGCAGAGATGGCAGGTCAAACTCAGCATCACGAATAGTGGTTAAACTGTTGATTTGTCTGTTTCCAGGTGGCAGATGCTGTGCCTTCTCCCCAGACGGAAAAGCCTTAGCAGTGGGTCTAAACGACGGCAGCTTCCTGGTGGTGAATGCAGACACGCTGGAAGACATGGTGACCTTTCACCACAGGAAGGAGATCATCTCTGACATCAGGTTCTCTCAAGGTAACCATCTAGCGTAGGCAGAACTTCAAGATCTTTAAAATAGAAACTTGGCTGGGATACATGCTAAACTCACATCTGTGTGGCCCTGTAGGGTTTAAAACATAAATGGCAATTAGAAAACGATGTTTAGATGTGGTTAAACTGAGCATCCCTGTGTCATACATTATATTAAAACTGTGATATGTATATATATATACACACACACACACACACACACACACACACACACACACACACACACACACACACATGTTGGTCTATGTGGTTTACAGGGACTCTCCATAGGTGTAATGGTTTTTATACTGTACAAACCGTATTTTCTATCCCCTTACACTGCCCCTAAACCTAAACCTACCCATCACAGGAAACATTCTGCATTTTTACTTTCTCAAAAAAACATCATTTAGTATGTTTTTAAGGCCATTTGAATTATGAGGACATTTGATATGTCCTCATAAACCACATTTATAGTGTAATACCAGTGTAATACCCATGTAGTTATACAAATTTGTGTCCTCATAAACCACATAAACAGGCTCACACACACACACACACACACACACACACACACACACACACACACACACACACACACACACACACACACACACACACACACACACACACGTACATTGATAATAAAATAAATTTATATTAATTAATATTATTTTCAATAAATATAAATATATTTAGATAGTAATAATTATATATATATAAAACATGTAGAATAAATTATATGTTAAATGATATAATAAATTATATATGAATTGATTTAAGTGATAATAATATAGTTATATATACATTTTATAAATTATTATATATTTATTACTATTAATATTATTATATATATTATTACATTATTTTGATTCATTATACATAAGCTACATAACGCATGTAATACATGTGACATTTTCCTGCTTTTGTCTTGAAGATGCTGGGAAATACCTCGCTGTGGCCTCCCACGACACATTTGTGGACATTTATAATGTTCTGACCAGTAAGAGGGTGGGCATCTGTAAAGGAGCGTCCAGCTGCATCACACACGTGGACTGGGACGTCCGTGGTAATATATAATATTCACAAATATATATTCACACAATAATATGCAACTTCATGTCTATCTTCATGTAATAGCGTCTACTATACTTGTACATAACAGATTATTTAGTGCTTATTAGTGCCAAACAACATAGGTCATTATGTGTATTATAAGTCGAGTAATTTGTTACTCGCCATTTTCTTTAGGCGTGTGTTAGTGTTGGATGCCATACACACCTGAAATTTGGTGTTGATACCTTTTTTTCGCTACTTTAGGGATGTTTACCATATCTTTTATGATATGATGGTAGTTTTTCCTCAAATTAAATGGTAAAATGCTAATGAAGTGACTCTGAAAATGAAGTTCATGCATTTGTGTCCTCATATGAGGTGTGTGTTGTCAATTACACCGCACGTCTGTGACATTCTTAATAGTCTTTTTGCGGTTTAATATTCCCAGACACTAGTCTATATCAGCAGATGCGTTCTCAGGTACCGATATTTGTCACAGATTGATTTAATGTGAATCTGTACTAGTACCAACACAATTCAGTCAGTGCCCTTAAAAGTACTGAGTTCGGTACCGCACCATAGCGAGTGTTCATTTTGTACTCTTTCTGTAAGCATGTGCATTTTAAATGGATAATTTCAGCACCATTATTTAAGAAGTTAAATAAATAAAAGTATAGGGAACTTAATATATTTGTGTGCATTAACGCAGGGAAACTGCTTCAAGTAAACACTGGTGCCAAAGAGCAGCTATTCTTCGAAGCTCCACGTGGAAGACGACAAACTATCAGCAGTTCAGAGGTAGAGAAATAGACACACAGCCAGAGACATGGCCGAGTCCAGCGTTGTGATCGTGTGTGTGTGTGTGTGCACGTGTGTGTGTGTTCAGTCTGAGAAGATGGAATGGGCCACTTGGACGTCCGTTCTGGGCGCCACCTGTGAGGGTATCTGGCCCACGCTCAGTTTCGTCAACGCCTCTTCACTTACCAAAGACAGGAAGCTGCTGGCCACCGGAGACGATTTCGGCTTCGTCAAGCTCTTCAGCTTCCCCTGCAAGGTCAAAATCACAGCATGCGTCAATTTAATGCGTCCAACGCTCTCCATTGACTTTGTTTTGCGTGAGGCTGCCTCCTTGTCATTTCGGACATATTACAAGAAACAGAACAATGTCTGAAAGCTGATATGTGACAAGGTGTGCAGCAAACAAGCTAAAAACAACTAACTTTTTATAAGCTGTCGACCCAAAAAAACAAGCGTTTAAAAGTGGATACAGACAAGACGTGAAGCTTCAGCAGGAGGAATGGGTCATTTTTGGGATCCTGACACTCAGTATGTCTACATGTGCAGTAAACATTTAGTCAAATATCCAAATGTCAGTTTTATATATTATATTTCCTGTCTCTGATGACGTTCCCCTCCAGTGTGCGTAGTTCTCAGTGTAATATAGCATCTCGCGCTCTGTCTCTATTGCATGTATGCACTTTTATGTCTTTAAGCGCTCGTTTTTTGGGGTCAACAGCTTATAAACACTTCTGGGTTTTTGGTTCTGTTTTTTTTAGCTTGTTTTCTGTACACAATGTCACATATCAGCTTTTAGACATTGTTAGTTTTTTTGTAATAAGTCAGAAATGACAAGTAGGCCGCCTCACACAATTCAAAGTCAATGGAGACGGTTGGTTTGTTTTCCCCCCGGTGCGCGTGGTGTCTAAACCTCTATACAGGGTTTCCATGGGTCTTAAAATGTTTTTAAATTGGATCAGAAAGTCTTACATTTAATATCATAGCATTAAATTAGAGCCCTGTGATTTCTGTGATGCAGAAAATGTGGACATAATCGTAGAATCCATTCATAAAAATTTAATTTACTGAATAATGCAGAATAAATCAAAAGTAGCTCAATCACTTACGCCGCATTCACACGGGGCGTAGGCGTTAACGCTTGACGGAGGGCGTGGCTGAAGCTGGGTGCTGACGCGATCGTCATAGTGACAACAGCCAATCACATTAACTTGCCGCTTGGACCAAAACACAACACAAAAAAGCGCCTTTTTATGACAGCTAGTCTGTAAGACGAAATGGATGCCGATTTGGTTGTATGTGTGAGTGCGATTGCCCGTGTAGTTGTTGTCAGCGCACTGCACAGGTGCACGAAGCTGTTAAGTACATTAAATCCTGAAAAAGCGCCGACAGCAGGAAGAATATCACGTAGTGGTCCGGGAGCTGCGTATGGATTTTTAACGGTCTATGGTCTGGATGGTTCACGGAGCTGTAATGAACGCAATTGGCTAGCGTCTGCTGTAGGATATTTGCATACGGCGATCTGATTGGATGACGCCTGCGCTGGCGCTTGAAAAGTTGAGAATTCTTCAACTTCTGCCGCTTGCAACGCGAGTGAAGCGCCGCGACGGAACCCACAATTCAGTTCGGCAACGGATGATGTCACCCATTCAAAGTAAATGGGAAGCGTTAACGCCTACACCCCGTGTGAATGCGGCGTTAAAGGGACAGTTCACCCAAAAATGAGAATCCTGGGATAATTTCCTCACCCTAATGTCGTTCCAAACCCGTCAGACTTTTCTTCCTCATATAAAGCCATGGAGTCTCTTCCAAACATCTGGAATAATCCACTTGATCCGTATGGATCAGTTTGACCTCTTTGTGAACTTTATGAAGTATCAGTGGAAGTTGCTTAGACTGTCAATGGACGGACAGAAATGTTTCCTATTTAATTCAAAATATCTTTGTGTTCAGAAGATGAACGAGTCAGTCACATTTAATATGAACATTAAAGCCGAGTCCAGAAACATTCAAACAGAATAAACTATAATAATAGAACAGATTTCATAAGGCCATAAATTAATTTGTATGCACTGCAGAAATGTTCTTCCTCAGGATTTTAGTTTTTCAGCACAAATTCAACATAACATCCTTAAATCAAGAGACATCGAATGACGTGAAAATTAAGAAATGAACTTGTTTTCTGAGGACTTGAACAAAAGTGAGTTAGTTAATGCTTAAAACCAGCAAATATCTGTCATTGGGTATGAAAATGACTTATATTTGGATTAAGATGAATTTTATGAACACTGGCAGATGTTTGTTCTTGTTTTAATCATAAACTCTGTTGGAAAATATATGTTTAAACTTTAAAGTGTCACTAATATAATTCATTGTGTGCTTAGACGTTTACATTATGAGAACACATTGACGTGTTGTGTTCCCTTTAGTTTATTCCTTTAAGTTTTCTTTGATTGGTCTTGAATTGACCTTCACTAAACCTCCAGAAGCCCTGTTATAAGTCTTGTATAAAGCTTGAGGGTTATGCATAAAGCAACTTTTTGTTTTATACAGGGTCAGTTTGCCAAGTTTAAAAAGTACGTGGCTCACAGTGCCAATGTGACAAATGTGCGATGGTCCAATGATGACGCGATGCTGCTGTCGGTGGGCGGGGCCGACACGGCCCTCATGATCTGGGCGAGAGAGGGGATTGGTCCACGCGAGAGCAAAGCCGTGGACAGTGAGGAGTCAGATGACGACGCTGAAGAGGATGGAGGTGATGTTTTTACGCATTTAGTACTTTTCATTTTTGCATTTATTTATGCAGTTAGTGTATTTATTTTTGTATTTATTTATGCATTAATACTTTTAATTTTTGCATTTATTTATGCAGTTAGTGCATTTATTTATGCAGTTAGTGCATTTATTTTTGTATTTATTTATGCATTTATTTATGCAGTTAGTGCATTTATTTATGCATATATTTATGCAGTTAGTGCATTTATTTATGCAGTTAGTGCATTTATTTTTGTATTTATTTATGCAGTTAGTGCATTTATTTTTGTATTTATTTATGCAGTTAGTGCATTTATTTTTGTATTTATTTATGCATTTATTTATGCAGTTAGTGCATTTATTTTTGTATTTATTTATGCATTTATTTATGCAGTTAGTGCATTTATTTATGCAGTTAGTGCATTTATTTATGCATTTATTTATGCAGTTAGTGCATTTATTTATGCATTTATTTATGCATTTATTTATGCAGTTAGTGCATTTATTTATGCAGTTAGTGCATTTATTTATGCATTTATTTATGCAGTTAGTGCATTTATTTATGCATTTATTTATGCATTTATTTAGGCAGTTAGTGCATTTATTTATGCCTTTATTTATGCATTTATTTATGCAGTTAGTGCATTTATTTATGCATTTATTTATGCAGTTAGTGCATTTATTTATGCATTTATTTATGCAGTTAGTGCATTTATTTATGTATTAATACTTTTAATTTTTGCATTTATTTATGCAGTTAGTGCATTTATTTATGCATTAATACTTTTAATTTTTGCATTTATTTATGCAGTTAGTGCATTTATTTATGCATTAATACTTTTAATTTTTGCATTTATTTATGCAGTTAGTGCATTTATTTATGCATTAATACTTTTAATTTTTGCATTTATTTACGCAGTTGGTGCATTTATTTATGCATTTATTTACACATTTAGTATTTTCATTTTTGAATTTATGCATTTTGTACGTTTCATTTTTGCATTTATTCACGCATTTAGTGCATTTATTATTTTTGCTTTTGTTTGTGAGAATAAATGACTTGAATGATTTTCTCTAATAAATGTCTGTGTGTTTAGGGTACGACAGTGACGTCGCTCGGGAAAAGAACATGGATTACACGACGAAGATCTACGCCGTCAGTATAAGACAAATGACCGGCGTGAAGCCACACCAACAACAGAAGGAGGTCCCAGTGGATGAACGGTAACTGAATAATGCAGTTATGATCACTGCAAGAAATCCTTTTCTTGTGTAGTAGTTTTGTCTTGTTTTCTAGTAGTCTCGTTGCCAATGGGGTGCAAGAAAAATTATCCCTTTGAATCGAGTACATTTTATTTCTGACCCCATATTATATTTTTTCCCAAGCTACCTGTGTGTGCTGATGTAGTGTGATGATTATTTAACTAAATGCTGCTTTTCATCAGTCTTTTCAACAAAATGTTATTTTTTTGCATTTGTTTATGCATTTAGTGCATTTCATTTTTGCATTTATTTAATGCATTTTATAGATGCGTTTAGTTAATTTATTTTTGAATTGTGCATTTAGTGCATTTACTATTGCATTTATTATTTTTACATTTATTTACGCATTTAGTACTTTTCATTTTTGCATTTATAACTCATTTAGTGCATTTACTTTTGCATTTATTTTTACATTTAATTATGCATTTAGTGAATTTCATTTTTGTATTGTGCATTTATTGATGCTTTTATTTTTGTCTGTTAAAAAATAATACAAAATACAGAGGAATACAGCTCTGATTAAATAATAAAGTTATATTATCTAAAATATCTTAAAGGGGGGGGTGAAACACTGAGTTTCAGTCAATCTCATGTCAATCTTGAGTACCTATAGAGTAGTATTGCATCCTTCATATCTCCGAAAAGTCTTTAGTTTTATTATATTTATAAAAGAAATATGGGCTGTACCGAGTCTTTCCAGAAAAAACCGAGCGCCTGGAGGCGTATCGTGTGGGCGGAGCTAAAGAATGACGATCGCGAACAAAGCGGTGACGTCCTCAAGCGTGGAGAAACCCATCGCTATCTCAGCTAATAGATAATGATCCACAATCAAATCTGAGGCAGAAATAAATTGAACAGGAGAAACGGCAACAGCAGGACGTCCGTCTCTGTGGTATGGACTGTATTTAGTGGCCTGTCAACATTTGTGTGTCTTTACTCGCAGTTTATGAGGACATGATTCGGTTTATGGACTATTGTATGCGACTAGGCCTTAGAGGTAGCAAGCAAAACGGTTTTGCATGTCAGACTAGTGTAACGTTATACAACAGAGAACAGCAATGGAGTCCGTTAGCGCATTTGAATGATGAAGCACGCGATCGTGTCGTTTACTGATGTTTACTCACGCGACGATAGCCGACAGCACAGACATTTGAAGCAGTTTAACTCACCGGCTGCTTCCAAAGCAGGACCGAACCTTTATCGCTGGGACCGCTCCGTCAAAAACACACTTCTTTGGTATGATTTGGTGAAGTCCTGACAGCAGTGAACGGTGGAGATCCACTTTGCGACGCGACTGAAGCGATGATGTGAAGCTTCCCGTCATTTCTGCGTTCAAATCGGTTCAAATGCAGCGCTGCCTTCCCGGAATGCTGTGCTGAAGCGTTGAAGTCGCTCGACGTCACCCATAGGAATAAAGTGGAGCGCGGCGCCTGGATCGACTGGATCTGCAGCTGAGAGTGTGTTTATGGGCGTGCATTTCCTCTCTCGCTCTAGTCACGCGTGCGCACCCTACCGG
Organism: Pseudorasbora parva; assembly: GCF_024679245.1. Classification (NCBI taxonomy): domain Eukaryota; kingdom Metazoa; phylum Chordata; class Actinopteri; order Cypriniformes; family Gobionidae; genus Pseudorasbora; species Pseudorasbora parva. The sequence goes on from NC_090193.1 coordinate 39,669,165, forward strand.
GAGAAGAGCCCGTACGGCCCATACAAGGACCTTCCGCTCTATTAACGTCAAGCCGAGCCATACTCGAAAAACACTCTCTGAAACTTCTGAGAAACCAGAAGGAGTATTTTTGACACAGAAATACTCCATCAAACGTCCAACATTAGTGTTTGAAACTTTGTCTATGTTTAGGATGGGAATCCAAGTCTTTAACAGTGGAAAGCTCAGTATGCATGAAACAGCATTTCACCCCTCCTTTAAATAAAACACTCCTTTTTTTCTTACCTCATTGGCAGATCTTCATTTTGATCCGTTTATTAGAAAAAACGATGTAATTTTGCTTCTCAAATAAATGTATCTTGGTTTAATTTTTTTTTAGATGTTTGTACGGGAAATCAAGACAAAATTTTGTGATTGTTTTACAGTGACTGCGTTTATTGACGTCGAAACTCCATTCTTTGTTTCCTGCAGACCTCCAGTGAGTCGCGCTGCACCATTACCTGAGAAACTGGTGAAGAACAACATCACGAAGAAGAAGAAAACCGTCGAGGTCCGACGAGTCATGAGCTCATGAAGATATAACGCTGTCCTCATTATTCTCAACGTGTGTGTGTGTGTGTGTGTGTGTGTCTATAGGAGCTTTCTCTGGACCATGTGTTTGGCTACAGAGGCTTTGATTGTCGAAACAACCTTCACTACCTCAATGATGGAGCTGACATCATCTTCCACACAGCCGCTGCTGCTGTTATTCAGAACCTCTCTGCTGGTACAAGACCTCTGAACTCACGTGGGAAATATGCTAGATGTTTATGAAGATTCTGAAATAATGCCTTTTGGCTTTATGGGTTTGTGGGCGTGTCTTCTGAGAATAATCTGATTGAGATCAGACACGAGGTTCTGCTGCCCTCTAGAGGCTGCAGGTGGAACTGCACGTCTGGTTAAAGAAGAAGTGCAACAAAAAGCTAGTTAGAACATATTTATTCAAATTAGTATTATTATTATATTTTCAAAAGTGTTTTTTAAGTTTAAAGAATGTATAACTAGAATATACAGTACAGTTCAAAAGTTTGGTATCAGAAAGATTTTGCTTTTTGAAAGTAATTAATGCTTTTATTCAACAAGGATGCATTAAATTGATCAAAAGTGACAGTAATGACACTTTCTTTTCAACTTTCTGCTCATCAAAAATCCTAAATATGAGAATATGTGAAGGGTCATGTGACACTGAAGACTGGAGTAATGATGATAAATTCAGCTTTGATCACGGGAATAAATCACACTTTACTATATATTCACACAGAGAACAGATGGAGGAATATTTCACTGCTTTACTGGAGTTATGATCAGATTAACGCAGAAGGTTAGGAGAAGATCATTAAAATCTTACTGACCCTAAGCTTTTGACTGATAGTCTATGAGGGAAGTGTATTTTAATAAAGATTACTAAAGTAATATTGCATTAAAAGGACATGTAGTCTTTCTATTAATATGATGCATGCTTAATATTTATACAAGGATTGGTGAATTATTTGAAAGGGTTTTCGCTGAAGTAGTGCTCGTGATTTGCAGGTACACAGAGCTTTTACCTGGAGCACACGGATGATTTATTTTTTATGCATTTGTTTATGCATTAAGTGTGTTTATTTTTGCATATCTTTATGCATTTATTGATGCATTTAGTTAATTTATTTTTTCATTTGTTTATTCTTTTAGTGCTTTTAATTATGCATTTATTGATTCATTTATTGATGCATTTGGTTAATTAATTTTTTCATTTGTTTATTCATTTAGTGATTTTAATTATGCATTTATTGATTCATTTATTGATGCATTTAGTTAATTTTTTAAGCGTTTAGTGCATTTATTTGGCACCCTAATTGATTTTGTGCCATAAAAATACAATAATAAAGGTATATCATCTCAAATATATATATATAAAAATGCAGCCTTGATGAGCAGAAGAGACTTTTAAAAATCTTACCGACCCCAAACTTTTGACTGATAGTGTATGAGGGAAGTGTATTTTACTAAAGTTTACTAAAGTAATATTGCATTAAAAGGACATGTAGTCTTTCTATTGTCACGGCCAGCTCGTTCTCGGCCGTTACACAAAGAGGATCACACACGCAAATAATATGACGCATGCTTAATGTTTATGCAAAGATTGAGGAATTATTTGAAATGGTTTTCGCTGAAGTGGTTGTTGTGATTTGCAGGTACTCAGAGCTTTTACCTGGAGCACACGGATGACATCCTCTGCCTGACGGTCAATCAACATCCCAAATATCAGAACATCATCGCCACCGGTCAGATCGGTGAGTGTGCACGTGCTTCCTCTAGATAATGTCATTTTCACCATCTGAATCATTTTCATTGGCTTACGTTTGCTGCTTTCAGCGTGCACTGCTTGGTTTTGTGTTGTTAACGAGCCTGCTTGTGTTTTTTGCAAATACTTTGAATCTCTCACGTAATTCTGCTTTGGCACTAAGAGCAGCTTCTCTCATTTTTTGTTCGTCACGTCTCATCCTCTCATCCCAACACACCGACACACAGGCGACATCACCGATCTGCCAGGTAGGACAGCAGAAACCTCCTGCGATCTGACTGCTTTTCTTCTCTCTGACCTTTTGTGCTTTACTTCAGAAATCCAGGACAGATTTTTTTGGGTTACAAACTAGAACACATGCACTTCTGCTTTTAAAGCGATTATCAGGGTTCAATATGAATTCAAAACGGGTTCAATTAAAGTAATTCTCGACAACATGTTTTAGAAAAGATCGCTTAAAGGTGGGCTGCCATTGTTTATATTTCAAATCACCAAAACAAACACTCCCCTACCCCCAAAAGGGTCACGCCCCCTATTTTAATAGCCCCGCCCCACACATACGTAACCCAGGCAACGACTATAGCAGAATCTGTGTATCTAATCCAGGTCGAATATTCAATGAAAAAATCACCCCTTCCAACACAAAAACACAAACCGTTCTCATTAAACTCTCGATAGAACACGAGCCGACAGTCCAGCTAACGACATATTACAATTATGACCAGATTAGAGTTATAGCGATCACAAAACACAAACCGTTCTCATTAAACTCTCTATAGAACACGAGCCGACAGTCCAGCTAACTACATATTACAATTATGACAGAATAAGGGTTATATAGATCATGAAAAGAGTACGCAAACATATATTAGGAGTATAGTATCTTACTTGTCGGACACATTTTGTGAGCTGATCTTGAAGCACACAGTGAGAAGATTTAGATGCTCCATACGGTGTGGAAATGAACGGTTCTTTATCATCGCTGAAGTGAGCCACAATACGATCACAAATGAACAAACAAGTGAACATGACACATGAGCATATTCAAGCAAAAGCAGCATATGTTAGTTCTCGGCTAGTGTCCGTCCTGTGTGTCGTGAGTTTTGAATAATGACGTTCACTGAGTTTACCATCATTAATAGACACGCCCCTTACCTGCTGATTGGCTGCAAGTTTGTTATTGGACTCGGCCTGAGTTCGTTTTGTAAAACGGTTTTGAAATAACACTTACCCCACCTTTAAGTTGCTTTGAACCCTTCAATGAACCAGTCTTTAATATCAGGTGTGTCCTGTCACGTTTCGATCAGTTGATATCTGTCCGTGGCTCACGAGGATCTTGAAGTTGGACGCCTCAGATTTCAGATCATTTCCTTTGTGTTTAATGTCCTGGTTTCATTAAAGACCATCGCTATAAAGAATCCATGTTTGCATGAAGCATGATTGGCCTCTCCCTTAGCGCTGGAATATATATCTAATGTTGACGTGTGTGTGTTCAAAACCCCGAGGACTGTCACTGACACCTCATAACGGTCGTCCCAAACTCCTCCTCCTGCTGCTTTAACAGTCAAATAACGGCTCTTTTTACTGCTAAATGTTTTTTTATTTTTTTATTTTAAGGACAATGTTGTTTTCGGATTACAGTAGCTTTTCCACTAACAGGCTATTTTTTTCCAAAGCTATACTGGTGTAGTGTGATTCATATTAAATCAAATGTGGTTTTGACTAATTTATTTTTTATGCATTTAGTTCATTTTTGCATGCATTATTTTTGCATTTACTATGGATGCATTTAGTGCATTTTTTACCCTTATTTTGGTTTATTAACGCATTTATTTTAGCATTTCGTTTATTTATAAATTTTGCTTTTATTACTGCATTTATTCTGTTTTTGCATTTAGTTTTTTTGCATTTATTTATGCGTTTAGTGCTTTTATTAATGCATTTATTTTAGCATTTAGTTCATTTTATATTTTGCTTTTATTAATGCATGTAGTTGCATTTATTTGTGCACCTATTTATACATTTACGTAGTTCTTTTTTTTCTGTTAAAAAATTAAATAAAACTCCTAATTGTTTTTGTGCCAGAATAATACAGCTCTGATGACATTTAAAAAATATATATTTTTAAATTACTTCTTTTATATAGCTTCAATATATCTAACTACTTCTTGTTAGTAGCTTGTGTGCAACTGCTTTAAGCCAGTTTAGTAGCTTCCCACCACTGTTTATTAATATATATATATATATATATATATATATATATATATATATATATATATATATATATATAAATCCACAACATTTGCATAATCAATGTCTTCTAACAATCCTAATGTGTTTTATTTATCAGATGTTCTTGTATTAGAGGAATTATGGTATTACCTTCAGCTCTGAGTACTGACACTCATAGTGTGTGTGTGTGTGTGTGTGTGTGTGTGTGTGTGTGTGTGTGTGTGTGTGTGTGTGTGTGTGTGTGTGTGTGTGTGTGTGTGTGTGTGTGTGTGTGTGTGTGTGTGTGTGTGTGTGTGTGTGTGTGTGTGTGTGTGTGTGTGTGTGTTCCTGTAGGCCTGGCTCCATCCATTCATGTGTGGGATGCCATGAGTAAACAGACGCTGTCCATCCTGCGCTGCTCTCATGCCAAAGGACTCGGATATGTCAACTTCAGCGCCACGGGGAAACTCCTGCTGTCTGTGGGAGTGGATCCCGAGCACACCATCACTGTCTGGAGATGGCAGGAAGGTGTGTGTGAACTTTTATCATACTCACTATATACTCACACACCCATTTCTTAGGTCACTTTTTCAAAGTGCTCCACACAATGGGCATCATTCGTGAAACTTGAAAATAAGGCCCCATCCACACGGAGACGCATTTAGCTGTATACGTATACATTTTGTACCATATCAGCGTTTCGTCCCCACAGATCCGGCGTTTTGGAAGCATGAATCCGATATTTTTTGAAACCGGGTCCCAAAGTGGATAAATCTGAAAACGACAATCTTATGTTTTCGTGTACAGCCAATCCTGGCCTGGCATACATACTACATAGTTTTGAGTCGTATTCATAGCTCTCGTGTGGATGCAGATATTTCTTGATACGAGGAAAAAAAAAGATTGGATTCGAAAAGCTCTGGCTTCGTGTGGACGGGGCCTAAGAATTGCGTGCACGCTCATTCTTAACTAGCATAATACCCGCCCATGAGTTACAACTGCAAATGACATGGCCAGGAACGCTGTGGACTCTTCTGGAATACTTTCTCAGGTTTGGATCCAGTATTTGCATAAATGTTAAAGAGAGTAATTGGCCATATGACTAGCAATATTAAATTATCATGTGTCCACCAAAGCATGTTTGAGCCAGCTAAACACCTGGTGCTCTTCTGAAAACGGCCAGCTGGTGGCGCTTGAAAGCGCTTTGCAAGGGCTGCGTAATGTGTTACTAGTATCTCATTTGGAAAAATATTACTGAATTTATAAATGCAGTAAAAAGCAGTATTAACTTCTCTATTATTGTTGTTCGGCTGGTGTACAAGTGGGATGATTGGTCGGTGTCGTTTTTGTCCCGCCCCTCCTCCACTGTGATTGGACGGCCTGGTAAAAAATGACAGTGACGAGCGCTGCCTATTACCCAAACCTTAAACAGTACAAACAAAAAACAAAAAGACGGGGCAAATCAAATCTTGAAATATTATTATGGTAGGCCTGCCCTACATAGTGCATCAAAATGCAATGTCATCAGTTTGCCTAAATTAGAACAAAGAAAGTTCAAATTTTTTACGCACCATTTACTCGTGGTAGGGAGCAGGTGTACATTTCTTTTGTATCAAGTAACATTTTGAAAATACGAACATTTTCGTGTATTCAAAAATTTACGATAACGGAATTTACACACACATTCGTTCTGCTCGTGTTTCATGAATGAGGCCCAATTATCCCACATAGACTGCTGTTACTGAGTAACTATTGAGAAGTTAGTTTTAGGGATTGTAATGTTTTAATTGTGTGTTCTCAGGATCTAGGGTTTGCAGTAAAGGCGGTCACACGGACCGGATATTTGTGGTGGAGTTCAGGCCCGACTCGGACACTCAGTTTGTGTCTGTGGGAATTAAACACATCAAGTTCTGGACACTGGTCGGAGGCTCTCTGCTGTATAAGAAAGGAGTGATCGGAGCGGTGGAGGATGGGCGGATGCAGACCATGCTTTCTGTAGCGTTTGGAGCCGTGAGTCCTTCTCATTCATGGAGATTATCACAACTGTTTATTTTATTGGCCCCACATTAGGTGGCCTTAAGTACTATGTACTTACATCAAAAAATAAGTACAATGTACTTACTGTGTTCAAATTGTATTGCAGAACACCTTTGCTGATATTGAGGTGGGATACGGGTAGGGTTAGGGTCAGGTGTGGTGGTGTGGGTCAGTTTAAGGGTAGGGTTAGGGACAGGTGTGGTGGTGTGGGTCAGTTTAAGGGTAGAGTTAGGGTCAGGTGTGGTGGTGTGGGTCAGTCTAAGGGTAGAGTTAGGGACAGGTGTGGTGGTGTGGGTCAGTTTAAGGGTAGAGTTAGGGTCAGGTGTGGTGGTGTGGGTCAGTTTAAGGGTAAAGTTAGGGTCAGGTGTGGTGGTGTGGGTCAGTTTAAGGGTAGAGTTAGGGACAGGTGTGGTGGTGTGGGTCAGTCTAAGGGTAGAGTTAGGGACAGGTGTGGTGGTGTGGGTCAGTTTAAGGGTAGAGTTAGGGACAGGTGTGGTGGTGTGGGTCAGTTTAAGGGTAGAGTTAGGGACAGGTGTGGTGGTGTGGGTCAGTTTAAGGGTAGAGTTAGGGACAGGTGTGGTGGTGTGGGTCAGTTTAAGGGTAGAGTTAGGGTCAGGTGTGGTGGTGTGGGTCAGTTTAAATGTAGAGTTAGGGACAGGTGTCGTGGTGTGGGTCAGTTTAAGGGTAGAGTTAGGGACAGGTGTGGTGGTGTGGGTCAGTTTAAGGGTAGAGTTAGGGTCAGGTGTGGTGGTGTGGGTCAGTTTAAATGTAGAGTTAGGGACAGGTGTCGTGGTGTGGGTCAGTCTAAGGGTAGAGTTAGGGTCAGGTGTGGTGGTGTGGGTCAGTTTAAATGTAGAGTTAGGGACAGGTGTGGTGGTGTGGGTCAGTTTAAGGGTCGAGTTAGGGTCAGGTGTGGTGGTGTGGGTCAGTTTAAGGGTAGAGTTAGGGACAGGTGTGGTGGTGTGGGTCAGTTTAAGGGTAGAGTTAGGGACAGGTGTGGTGGTGTGGGTCAGTTTAAGGGTAGAGTTAGGGACAGGTGTGGTGGTGTGGGTCAGTTTAAGGGTAGAGTTAGGGACAGGTGTGGTGGTGTGGGTCAGTTTAAGGGTAAAGTTAGGGTCAGGTGTGGTGGTGTGGGTCAGTTTAAGGGTAGAGTTAGGGACAGGTGTGGTGGTGTGGGTCAGTTTAAGGGTAAAGTTAGGGTCAGGTGTGGTGGTGTGGGTCAGTTTAAGGGTAGAGTTAGGGACAGGTGTGGTGGTGTGGGTCAGTTTAAGGGTAGAGTTAGGGACAGGTGTGGTGGTGTGGGTCAGTTTAAGGGTAGAGTTAGGGACAGGTGTGGTGGTGTGGGTCAGTTTAAGGGTAGAGTTAGGGACAGGTGTGGTGGTGTGGGTCAGTTTAAGGGTAGAGTTAGGGACAGGTGTGGTGGTGTGGGTCAGTTTAAGGGTAGAGTTAGGGACAGGTGTGGTGGTGTGGGTCAGTTTAAGGGTAGAGTTAGGGACAGGTGTGGTGGTGCAGCTTGAAAAGATGCTTCTTAAGATGTTTTTTTGAAAATGGGTACAGACTCTGCTGCTCGATACATTTTAAAACAGTTAAAACTAATACATTTATCATTCAACTAGGGGTGTAACGATATCGTTAAACGATATGTCGCGATATAAAAATGTGTCAGTATGTATCGTTGATGGAAACGATATGATTCGCGATATAGAGTTGATTTATATAAAAGTTCAGCTTGCTGTAGTCGGCCTATTTATAAGGTATAATTAACACAAACACACATTTACAGATGTTCCACAAATGTAAACTCTGTCATCATGAACTCACCATCATGTTATTTTTCGTTTAACTTCCCAACACAAATTAAGATATTCTTTATGAAACCTGAACGATTTCTGTCCCTCCATTTAAAGTCAATTATTTTAAAGTTAATTATTCCTTTCAAACTTAAAAGATCCAAAAAAATGTCATAAAGACATCATAAAAATAACTAATAGAGTGTCTAATCCTAGTCTTCTGAAGAGACACGAGCGATGGCTTATGATGAACAGATTTACAGCGACGCTCATACTGTAGTAAACACGAACACTCAGATGATTGAGAAAACAACATGAGAGAAAGTAAATGTAGAATTAAAGTTCTTGGATGAGCTAAATATTTACAGTTTGAGACTAGCAGTCATTCTCCTTAAAGTCAAAGCACAAACATCATTTAACTCACCAGAACACATTTAGTTTTAGTTGTATGATCGTTCAAAGCATTTCAGATGGTTTATTCTTATATGTATAGTGGAGTTTCAGTGACATTATTACATTAAACAACTATATATAATGTTAAATATAATATTTAATGATGCAATGGGGGAATATTTGTAGGTCTAATAATAATAATACACAAATAATAATATTATTTTAATCATAATAATTAAAATAAATAAATAAATAAAAACCTCTTCATGTTGGCTTAAAATATCGGGATACATTTCGTGTCGTGAGTTCAGTATCGTGGTATATATCTAATTGTGAGTTCAGTATCATGATATATATCGAATCGTGACTTCAGTATCGTGGTATATATCTAATCGTGAGTTCAGTATCATGATATATATATATATCGAATCGTGACCAGTATCGTGGTGTATATCTAATCGTGAGTTCAGTATCGTAATATATATCGTATCGTGAGTTCAGTATCGTGATATATATCGCATTATGAGTTCAATATTGTGATATATATCGTATCGTGAGTTCAGTATCATGATATATATATATATCTAATCGTGAGTTCAGTATCGTGGTATATATCTAATCGTGAGTTCAGTATCATGATATATATCGAATCGTGACTTCAGTATCGTGGTATATATCTAATCGTGAGTTCAGTATCATGATATATATCTATATCGAATCGTGACCAGTATCGTGGTGTATATCTAATCGTGAGTTCAGTATCGTAATATATATTGTATCGTGAGTTCAGTATCGTGATATATATCGAATCGTGACTTCAGTATCGTGGTATATATCTAATCGTGAGTTCAGTATCATGATATATATATATATATCGAATCGTGACCAGTATCGTGGTGTATATCTAATCGTAAGTTCAGTATCGTAATATATATCGAATCGTGACTTCAGTATCGTGGTATATATCTAATCGTGAGTTCAGTATCATGATATATATCGAATCGTGACTTCAGTATCGTGGTATATATCTAATCGTGAGTTCAGTATCATGATATATATATATATATATATCGTATCGTGGTGTATATCTAATCGTGAGTTCAGTATCGTAATATATATCGAATCGTGACTTCAGTATCGTGGTATATATCTAATCGTGAGTTCAGTATCATGATATATATCTATATCGAATCGTGACCAGTATCGTGGTATATATCTAATCGTGAGTTCAGTATCATGATATATATATCGAATCGTGAGTTCAGTATCATGATATATATATCGAATCGTGACTTCAGTATCGTGGTATATATCTAATCGTGAGTTCAGTATCATGATATATATATCGAATCGTGACTTCAGTATCGTGGTATATATCTAATCGTGAGTTCAGTATCATGATATATATATATATATATATCAAATCGTGACCAGTATCGTGGTGTATATCTAATCGTGAGTTCAGTATCGTAATATATATCGAATCGTGACTTCAGTATCGTGGTATATATCTAATCGTGAGTTCAGTATCATGATATATATATCGAATCGTGAGTTCAGTATCATGATATATATATCGAATCGTGACTTCAGTATCGTGGTATATATCTAATCGTGAGTTCAGTATCATGATATATATATATATGTATATATATATATCGAATCGTGACCAGTATCGTGGTGTATATCTAATCGTGAGTTCAGTATCATGATATATATATCGAATCGTGACTTCAGTATCGTGGTATATATCTAATCGTGAGTTCAGTATCATGATATATATATATATATATATCGAATCGTGACCAGTATCGTGGTGTATATCTAATCGTGAGTTCAGTATCGTAATATATATCGTATCGTGAGTTTGGTATCGTGATATATATATCGCATTATGAGTTCAATATTGTGATATATATCGTATCGTGAGTCCAGTATCTTAATATATATTGTATTGTGAGTTTAGTATTGTGATATATATCGAATCGTGAGTTCTGTATCGTGATATATATCGAATCGTGAGTTCAGTATTGTGAGTTCAGTATTGCAATATATATCGAATCGTGAGTTCAGTATCGTGAGTTCAGTATTGTGATATATATCGAATCGTGAGTTCAGTATCGTGATATATATCGAATCGTGAGTTCAGTATCGTGATATATATCGAATCGTGAGTTCAGTATCGTGAGTTCAGTATTGCAATATATATCGAATCGTGAGTTCAGTATCGTGATATATATCGAACCGTGAGTTCAGTATCGTGATATATATTGAATCGTGAGTTCAGTATCGTGATATATATATCGAACCGTGATTTCAGTATCGTGATATATATTCATAAATTCAGAATCGTGACATGAGTGTACCGTTACACCCCTAAATTTAACTATTTAAAACAGCAACATGATTCCTTCATGTTGAACAGCAAATCAACATATTAAAATATGAACGCTGTCTTGTGTCTGACAGAATAACCTGACGTTCACTGGGGCCATTAACGGTGACGTGTACGTGTGGCGGGAGCACTTCCTGGTGCGTGTGGTGGCCAAAGCTCATACTGGACCAGTTTTCACCATGTACACCACACTCAGAGACGGACTCATAGTGACTGGAGGCAAAGAGAGGCCGTGAGTTCGCTCTACAACACACACACACACACACACACACACACAAACGCGTTGATCACACTTTAGATTAGGGTCCAATTTTCACTATTAACTATGACTTTTGCCCAATAAACTCCTAATTGTTGCTTATTATTAGTTAGTAACATAGTTGTTTATGTTTTGTGAAGGTTTAAACTTAAAAGGGTCATAACACCATTTATGCCAGTCTCATGTTAATCTTGAGTATCTATAGAGTGGTGTTGATCCTTCATATCTATCTCACAAGACTCTTTAGTTTATCATATTTATAAAAGACAGATACACTGTACCGATTCTTTCTGAAAACAGCCGAGTCCGTGGAGGCATGCAGTGGGCGGAGCTAAAGAATCACACACACACACACACACACATCATGGCATCATCCCTGGGTAACACGATTCTTTATATATAAATGTTGGTGTTGTTCACATATGCCCTTACACACACACACAATATGTTGGTGCTTTTCACATTATATGTTACAAACACACACACTATGTGTTGATGTTGTTCATATTATATGCACTTACACACAAACTATACGTTGGTGTTGTTCAAATTATTATGCACTTACACACACACACGCTATACATAGGTGTTGTTCACATTATATGCACTTACACACACACACTATACATTGGTTTTGTTCATATTATCAGGGTTTCTTTAGGTTAAATTAAGACCTTAATCTTTTTATGACCTTTTTAAGACCATTTATACAAAAATTAATACCTATTTCACGTCCCTACCAGCAAAGAAAAAAAATTTTTTCAGTGCTTCTCCTTTGCTTGTTGCTTGAGATCTGTGTTGTGTGGTGTGTTGTTGTGTAGCGCGTGATCTTCATTTACTGAAGGCCTCTTGTGTTTGCAGTATTTTGTACTGTGACCCGGGGCTGCGTTGCTTTCTCAATTATTGGTTCCGCCACTCTTTATTTATACTACATTATTTAATGAAAATAATCGTGGTTTGCAAATAAAACTTTTGAGGAAAAATACAATATGGAGAAGTTACATACAGCACAATTTTTAAGACCCAGACATCAAAATTCAAGACTTTTTAAAGCCTTTTTAAGGTATTATTTCCAGATTAATACATTCAATGCTTTTAAGGCGTTTTAAGACCCCGTGGGAACCCTGATTATATGCACATATGCATTTACTCACACACACAATACATTGGTGTTGTTCACATTATATGCACACACACACACACACACACACACACACACACACACACACACACACACACACTATACATTGATGTTGTTCACATTAAATGCACTTACACACACACTATACACTGGTGTTGTTCACATTATATGCACTAACCCTAACCCTGAACGGGAGCCCAAAACACAAAAACGTACCAGCTCTTCATCCAGTTTATCAGTTCATCCACCGTTACCAGTTCATCCACCCTGTTTTCAGTTTATCCACCCTGTTGTCAGTTCATCCACCATTATCCGTTTAAATGCCCTCTATCAGAATCCAGAGTTTCGAGAAGATCGGAGAAACTTTATTTTCCGACCCCCAAAAAATATAAGTGGTACCCCTTTGTGTTTTTTGGGGGGAAATTTTCGAGTGTCTCTGATCTTCTCCAAACTTTGGAATCAGACAGGGGGCGCTGAGACGTCGACAGGAGCGCAGGTCTGGTGGCCCTAGAGCCTTCCAGAGCTGAACAGGAGCCCAAAACACAAAAACGTACCAGCTCTCTTTACACAGTGGCCCCCAAATAACGGGACCACGGGAACTGCCATTTCTATGCAAATTAATCGCTTAAATCACCTGAAAGTTAGATGAATGTGTTTGTTTGAGTGTGCCCAGTACAGTAGAGGTGTTTTCATCCATAAAAATGATTATTAAATGTGAAATATCATCTATAAACACTGTGTCCTAAAGTCAGTTATCTGGCGGCCACTACATGTTCAAGGTAAAGAAAAAGTGAAGACTCAAGTGCAGAAGGAGTGTATTTATTAATAAAATAAACAAAACACAAAAACAAAAATCCACAGAGGGGAAAACGCATAATAAGAAATAACAAAACAACTCAAACATACCAAAAAGGAATCACAAGAAAACCGGAGACGTAGACTTGACAACGACCCGACAAAGACAATGAGTTAACAGTTATTCCACCGTTATCAGTTCATCCACACTGTTATTAGTTTATCCACCCTTTTATCAGTTCTTCCACCGTTATCAGTTTATCCACCCTGTTATCAGTTCTTCCACCGTTATCAGTTTATTCACCCTGTTATCAGTTCTTCCACCGTTATCAGTTTATCCACCCTGTTATCAGTTCTGCCACCGTTATCAGTTTATCCACCCTGTTATCAGTTCTTCCACCGTTATCAGTTTATCCACCCTGTTATTATTTCATCCACCCTGTTATTTCATCCCCTTGTAGTAATTTCATCCACCGTTATCAGTTCATCCACCCAGTTATCAGTTCATCCACTGTTATCAGTTTATCCACCCTGTTATCAGTTTTGTCCTGCATATGAAAATTGGTATTAAATGTGAAATATCATCTATAAACACTGTGTATTCGTACCGGTTATCTGGCGGCTCTAAATAAATGGGAAGTTGTACGTCTTTTTTCGGTTCCCGTTCAGCTCTGGAAGGCTCTAGGACCACGAGACTCACACTCCTGTCTACGCCTCAACGCCCTCTATCAGAATCCAGAGTTTCGAGAAGATCGGAGAAACTTTATTTTCCGACCCCAAAAATACGTAAGTGGTACCCCTTTGTGTTTTTTGGGGGGAAATTTTCGAGTGTCTCTGATCTTCTCCAAACTTTGGAATCAGATAGGGGGCGCTGAGACGTCGACAGGAGCGCAGGTCTGGTGGCCCTAGAGCCTTCCAGAGCTGAACGGGAGCCCAAAACACAAAAACTTACCAGCTCTCTTTACGCAGTGGCCCCCAAATAACGGGACCACGGGAACTGCCACTTCTATGCAAATTAATTCGCTTAAATCACCTGAAAGTTAGATGAATGTGTTTGTTTGAGTGTGCCCAGTACAGTAGAGGTGTTTTCATCCATAAAAATTGTTATTAAATGTGAAATATCATCTATAAACACTGTGTCCTAAAGTCAGTTATCTGACATGACATCACTCCCTCCCTACGGAGCGGCTACCAGACGCTCCACTAGACCAGGGCGGGGCGGCCCGCAGAGTTCATCCACCCTGTTGTTATTTCATCCATCGTTATCAGTTTCATCCACCCTGTTATTATTTCATCCACCCTGTTATTTCATCCCCTTGTAGTAATTTCATCCACCGTTATCAGTTCATCCACCCTGTTATCAGTTCATCCACCATTATCAGTTTATCCACCCTGTTATCAGTTCATCCACCCTGTTATCAGTTCTTCCACCGTTATCAGTTTATCCACCCTGTTATTATTTCATCCACCCTGTTATTTCATCCCCTTGTAGTAATTTCATCCACCGTTATCAGTTCATCCACCCAGTTATCAGTTCATCCACCGTTATCAGTTTATCCACCCTGTTATCAGTTCATCCACCCTGTTATCAGTTCTTCCACCCTGTTATTATTTCATCCACCCTGTTATTTCATCCCCTTGTAGTAATTTCATCCACCGTTATCAGTTCATCCACCCAGTTATCAGTTCATCCACTGCTATCAGTTTATCCACCCTGTTATC
This sequence comes from Pseudorasbora parva, assembly GCF_024679245.1. Lineage (NCBI taxonomy): Eukaryota > Metazoa > Chordata > Actinopteri > Cypriniformes > Gobionidae > Pseudorasbora > Pseudorasbora parva. The sequence goes on from NC_090193.1 coordinate 39,684,213, forward strand.
AGTTTTATCCTGCATATGAAAATTGGTATTAAATGTGAAATATCATCTATAAACACTGTGTCTTCGTACCGGTTATCTGGCGGCTCTAAATAAATGGGAAGTTGTACGTCTTTTTTCGGCTCCCGTTCAGCTCTGGAAGGCTCTAGGACCACGAGACTCACACTCCTGTCTACGCCTCAACGCCCTCTATCAGAATCCAGAGTTTCGAGAAGATCGGAGAAACTTTATTTTCCGACCCAAAAAATACGTAAGTTGGTACCCCTTTGTGTTTTTTGGGGGGAAATTTTCGAGTGTCTCTGATCTTCTCCAAACTTTGGAATCAGACAGGGGGCGCTGAGACGTCGACAGGAGCGCAGGTCTGGTGGCCCTAGAGCCTTCCAGAGCTGAACGGGAGCCCAAAACACAAAAACTTACCAGCTCTCTTTACGCAGTGGCCCCCAAATAACGGGACCACGGGAACTGCCACTTCTATGCAAATTAATTCGCTTAAATCACCTGAAAGTTAGATGAATGTGTTTGTTTGAGTGTGCCCAGTACAGTAGAGGTGTTTTCATCCATAAAAATTGTTATTAAATGTGAAATATCATCTATAAACACTGTGTCCTAGAGTCAGTTATCTGACATGACATCACTCCCTCCCTACGGAGCGGCTACCAGACGCTCCACTAGACCAGGGCGGGGCGGCCCGCAGAGTTCATCCACCCTGTTGTTATTTCATCCATCGTTATCAGTTTCATCCACCCTGTTATTATTTCATCCACCCTGTTATTTCATCCCCTTGTAGTAATTTCATCCACCGTTATCAGTTCATCCACCCAGTTATCAGTTCATCCACCGTTATCAGTTTATCCACCCTGTTATCAGTTCATCCACCCTGTTATCAGTTCTTCCACCCTGTTATTATTTCATCCACCCTGTTATTTCATCCCCTTGTAGTAATTTCATCCACCGTTATCAGTTCATCCACCCAGTTATCAGTTCATCCACTGCTATCAGTTTATCCACCCTGTTATCAGTTTTATCCTGCATATGAAAATTGGTATTAAATGTGAAATATCATCTATAAACACTGTGTCTTCGTACCGGTTATCTGGCGGCTCTAAATAAATGGGAAGTTGTACGTCTTTTTTCGGCTCCCGTTCAGCTCTGGAAGGCTCTAGGACCACGAGACTCACACTCCTGTCTACGCCTCAACGCCCTCTATCAGAATCCAGAGTTTCGAGAAGATCGGAGAAACTTTATTTTCCGACCCAAAAAATACGTAAGTTCCCTTTGTGTTTTTTGGGGGGAAATTTTCGAGTGTCTCTGATCTTCTCCAAACTTTGGAATCAGACAGGGGGCGCTGAGACGTCGACAGGAGCGCAGGTCTGGTTGCCCTAGAGCCTTCCAGAGCTGAACAGGAGCCCAAAACACAAAAACGTACCAGCTCTCTTTACGCAGTGGCCCCCAAATAACGGGACCACGGGAACTGCCATTTCTATGCAAATTAATCGCTTAAATCACCTGAAAGTTAGATGAATGTGTTTGTTTGAGTGTGCCCAGTACAGTAGAGGTGTTTTCATCCATAAAAATTGTTATTAAATGTGAAATATCATCTATAAACACTGTGTCCTAGAGTCAGTTATCTGACATGACATCACTCACTCCCTACGGAGCGGCTACCAGACGCTCCACTAGACCAGGACGGGGCGGCCCGCAGAGCTCATCCACCCTGTTGTTATTTCATCCACCGTTATCAGTTTCATCCACCCTGTTATTATTTCATCCACCCTGTTATTTCATCCCCTTGTAGTAATTTCATCCACCGTTATCAGTTCATCCACCCAGTTATCAGTTCATCCACCGTTATCAGTTTATCCACCCTGTTATCAGTTCATCCACCCTGTTATCAGTTCTTCCACCGTTATCAGTTTATCCACCCTGTTATTATTTCATCCACCCTGTTATTTCATCCCCTTGTAGTAATTTCATCCACCGTTATCAGTTCATCCACCCAGTTATCAGTTCATCCACTGTTATCAGTTTATCCACCCTGTTATCAGTTTTATCCTGCATATGAAAATTGGTATTAAATGTGAAATATCATCTATAAACACTGTGTATTCGTACCGGTTATCTGGCGGCTCTGAATAAATGGAAAGTTGTACGTCTTTTTTCGGCTCCCGTTCAGCTCTGGAAGGCTCTAGGACAACGAGACTCACACTCCTGTCTACGCCTCAACGCCCTCTATCAGAATCCAGAGTTTCGAGAAGATCGGAGAAACTTTATTTTCCAACCTAAAAAATACGTAAGTGGTATACCCCTTTGTGTTTTTTGGGGGGAAATTTTCGAGTGTCTCTGATCTTCTCCAAACTTTGGAATCAGATAGGGGGCACTGAGACGTCGACAGGAGCGCAGGTCTGGTGGCCCTAGAGCCTTCCAGAGCTGAATGGGAGCCCGAAACACAAAAACTTACCAGCTCTCTTTACGCAGTGGCCCCCAAATAACGGGACCACGGGAACTGCCACTTCTATGCAAATTAATCGCTTAAATCACCTGAAAGTTAGATGAATGTGTTTGTTTGAGTGTGCCCAGTACAGTAGAGGTGTTTTCCTCCGTAAAAATTGTTATTAAATGTGAAATATCATCTATAAACACTGTGTCCTAAAGTCAGTTATCTGGCGGCCACTACATGTTCAAGGTAAAGAAAAAGTGAAGACTCAAGTGCAGAAGGAGTATATTTATTAATAAAATAAACAAAACACAAAAACAAAAATCCACAGAGGGGAAAACGCATAATAAGAAATAACAAAACAACTCAAACATACCAAAAAGGAATCACGAGACAACCGGAGACGTAGACTTGACAACGACCCGACAAAGACAAGGAGTTATCAGTTATTCCACCGTTATCAGTTCATCCACCATTATCAGTTTATCCACCCTGTTATCAGTTTATCCACCCTGTTATCAGTTCTTCAACCGTTATCAGTTTATCCACCCTGTTATTATTTCATCCATTTCATATGAATAGTGATATTAAATGTGAAATATCATCTATAAACACTGTGTCTTCGTACCGGTTATCTGGCGGCTCTAAATAAATGGGAAGTTGTACGTCTTTTTTCGGCTCCCGTTCAGCTCTGGAAGGCTCTAGGACCACGAGACTCACACTCCTGTCTACGTCTCAACGCCCTCTATCAGAATCCAGAGTTTTGAGAAGATCGGAGAAACTTTATTTTCCGACCCAAAAAATACGTAAGTGGTACCCCTTTGTGTTTTTTGGGGGGAAATTTTCGAGTGTCTCTGATCTTCTCCAAACTTTGGAATCAGATAGGGGGCGCTGAGACGTCGACATGAGCGCAGGTCTGGTGGCCCTAGAGCCTTCCAGAGCTGAACGGGAGCCCAAAACACAAAAACTTACCAGCTCTCTTTACGCAGTGGCCCCCAAATAACGGGACCACGGGAACTGCCATTTCTATGCAAATTAATCGCTTAAATCACCTGAAAGTTAGATGAATGTGTTTGTTTGAGTGTGCCCAGTACAGTAGAGGTGTTTTCATCCATAAAAATTGTTATTAAATGTGAAATATCATCTATAAACACTGTGTCCTAAAGTCAGTTATCTGACATGACATCACTCACTCCCTACGGAGCGGCTACCAGACGCTCCACTAGACCAGGGCGGGGCGGCCCGCGGAGTTCATCCACCCTGTTGTTATTTCGTCCATCGTTATCAGTTTCATCCACCCTGTTATTATTTCATCCACCCTGTTATTTCATCCCCTTGTAGTAATTTCATCCACCGTTATCAGTTCATCCACCCAGTTATCAGTTCATCCACCGTTATCAGTTTATCCATCCTGTTATCAGTTCATCCACCCTGTTATCAGTTCATCCACCCTGTTATCAGTTCTTCCACCCTGTTATTATTTCATCCACCCTGTTATTTCATCCCCTTGGAGTAATTTCATCCACCGTTATCAGTTCATCCACCCAGTTATCAGTTCATCCACTGCTATCAGTTTATCCACCCTGTTATCAGTTTTATCCTGCATATGAAAATTGGTATTAAATGTGAAATATCATCTATAAACACTGTGTCTTCGTACCGGTTATCTGGCGGCTCTAAATAAATGGGAAGTTGTACGTCTTTTTTCGGCTCCCGTTCAGCTCTGGAAGGCTCTAGGACCACGACACTCACACTCCTGTCTACGCCTCAACGCCCTCTATCAGAATCCAGAGTTTCGAGAAGATCGGAGAAACTTTATTTTCCGACCCAAAAAATACGTAAGTGGTACGTACCCCTTTGTGTTTTTTGGGGGGAAATTTTCGAGTGTCTCTGATCTTCTCCAAACTTTGGAATCAGATAGGGGGCACTGAGACGTCGACAGGAGCGCAGGTCTGGTGGCCCTAGAGCCTTCCAGAGCTGAATGGGAGCCCGAAACACAAAAACTTACCAGCTCTCTTTACGCAGTGGCCCCCAAATAACGGGACCACGGGAACTGCCACTTCTATGCAAATTAATCGCTTAAATCACCTGAAAGTTAGATGCATAATAAGAAAACGCATAATAAGAAATAACAAAACAACTCAAACATACCAAAAAGGAATCACAAGAAAACCGGAGACGTAGACTTGACAACGACCCGACAAAGACAAGGAGTTATCAGTTATTCCACCGTTATCAGTTCATCCACCCTGTTATTAGTTTATCCACCCTGTTATCAGTTCTTCCACCGTTATCAGTTTATCCACCCTGTTATCAGTTCTTCCACCGTTATCAGTTTATTCACCCTGTTATCAGTTCTTCCACCGTTATCAGTTTATCCACCCTGTTATCAGTTCTGCCACCGTTATCAGTTTATCCACCCTGTTATCAGTTCTTCCACCGTTATCAGTTTATCCACCCTGTTATTATTTCATCCACCCTGTTATTTCATCCCCTTGTAGTAATTTCATCCACCGTTATCAGTTCATCCACCCAGTTATCAGTTCATCCACTGTTATCAGTTTATCCACCCTGTTATCAGTTTTATCCTGCATATGAAAATTGGTATTAAATGTGAAATAACATCTATAAACACTGTATTCGTACCGGTTATCTGGCGGCTCTGAATAAATGGGAAGTTGTACGTCTTTTTTCGGCTCCCGTTCAGCTCTGGAAGGCTCTAGGACAACGAGACTCACACTCCTGTCTACGCCTCAACGCCCTCTATCAGAATCCAGAGTTTCGAGAAGATCGGAGAAACTTTATTTTCCGACCCAAAAAATACGTAAGTGGTACCCCCTTTGTGTTTTTTGGGGGGAAATTTTCGAGTGTCTCTGATCTTCTCCAAACTTTGGAATCAGATAGGGGGCACTGAGACGTCGACAGGAGCGCAGGTCTGGTGGCCCTAGAGCCTTCCAGAGCTGAATGGGAGCCCGAAACACAAAAACTTACCAGCTCTCTTTACGCAGTGGCCCCCAAATAACGGGACCACGGGAACTGCCACTTCTATGCAAATTAATCGCTTAAATCACCTGAAAGTTAGATGAATGTGTTTGTTTGAGTGTGCCCAGTACAGTAGAGGTGTTTTCCTCCGTAAAAATTGTTATTAAATGTGAAATATCATCTATAAACACTGTGTCCTAAAGTCAGTTATCTGGCGGCCACTACATGTTCAAGGTAAAGAAAAAGTGAAGACTCAAGTGCAGAAGGAGTATATTTATTAATAAAATAAACAAAACACAAAAACAAAAATCCACAGAGGGGAAAACGCATAATAAGAAATAACAAAACAATTCAAACATACCAAAAAGGAATCACGAGACAACCGGAGACGTAGACTTGACAACGACCCGACAAAGACAAGGAGTTATCAGTTCATCCACCATTATCAGTTTATCCACCCTGTTATCAGTTTATCCACCCTGTTATTATTTCATCCATTTCATATGAATAGTGATATTAAATGTGAAATATCATCTATAAACACTGTGTCTTCGTACCGGTTATCTCAATCTCAATCTCATTTATTTATAAAGCACTTTAAAAATAACAAAGTTAGCCAAAGTGCTGTACATTGGCAATACACAAAATAATTTACATAAAACACATTAAAACTATTCAAGGTTACCATATCACAAATTAAATTTAATAACCAGATGTTTAACGCAATAAAAGGGCAGTCACAATAAAAGTCATCTCAAACTGTGTTAAAGGCCAAAGAAAAATAATGTGTTTTAAGAAGAGATTTAAAAACTAGAAGTGAGTCAGCCCGCTTGATATGAAGTGGCAACTCATTCCATAATTTGGGGCCAGCGACTGAAAAAGCACGGTCACCTCTTCGCTTTCTCTTTGTTTTAGGGACAATGAGCATAGATTGATTTGCCGATCTAAGGGAGCGGGACGGTGCATGAGGCTGAAGAAGGTCAGACAGATACCGTGGAGCGAGACCATTCAGGCTCTTAAAAACAAATAAAAGAATTTTAAAATCAACACGAAAACGCACAGGTAGCCAATGCAGAGAAGCCAAAACGGGGGTAACGTGTTCGTATCTTCGGGACCCAGTTAACAGACGAGCTGCAGCATTTTGCACTAACTGCAGGCGAGACAGTGAAGACTGACTAATCCCTGCATAAAGTGCATTACAGTAATCTAGTCGTGATGTCACAAAGGCATGAATCAATATCTCAAAGTTTTGCTTGGAAAGGACAGACTTTACCTTCGCTAACTGCCTCAACTGAAAGAAGCTGGTTTTGACGACTGCTTTAATTTGTGTGTCCATATTTAAATCATGATCCATCTTCACTCCTAAATTCGTTACTATCGGTTTTATGGATGCAGTCAAATAACCAAGGTCCACCGGCGGAATTTTACAATTGTCACTTGGCCCAACTATCAAGACTTCAGTTTTCTTTGCATTAAAATGCAAAAAGTTCAAGGACATCCAATTTTTAATGTCATCAATGCACTCTAATAGTTTACGAGCACAAAAGGCTTTTTCACGGTGCAAAGGGATGTAAATTTGACTGTCGTCAGCGTATAAATGGAATGAAATGCCATAAGTACGAAGAATTGATCCAAGTGGCAGCATATATAAAGAAAAAAGAAGAGGCCCCAGAATCGACCCCTGAGGAACCCCACATGTAAAAGGAGCCGAAGACGACACAGAGTCACCAATATTGACACACAAACTTCTGTTGGCTAAAAACGATCTGAACCACTGTAAGGCTGAACCTCGGATGCCCACCCAGTTTTCTAAGCGAGAGAGAAGAATACCATGGTCCACTGTGTCAAAGGCAGCTGACAGGTCCAACAGTACCAAGACGACACAGTGGCCAGTATCTGCCGCAATAAAAATGTCATTAAAAACCCTCAACAGTGCCGACTCGGTACTGTGAAGGTTCTTAAACCCTGACTGAAATAACTCTAAAATATGATGTTCATCAAGGAATGATTTCACCTGGGAAAAAATAATCTTTTCTAAAACTTTAGACAAAAAAGGAAGCTTAGAAATTGGACGAAAGTTTGAGAACTCAGTAGGGTCCAGACCAGGTTTCTTAATTAGTGGTTGCACCACTGCATGTTTAAAACTAGAAGGTACAATACCATGCCCGATGCTGCCATTTATAATGTCAAGCACATAAGGTCCCAGAGTAGAAAACACCTCTTTAAAAAGACGCGGAGGGATGGGATCATTTGGAGAGCCAGCTGGTTTTATATGACTGAGTATTTCTTTTAAAAAAGGGAGAGTCACAGGCTCAAACTGCTCAAAAACAGCTGAGCATGTGACATATATGGAAGGGTCTTTAGATGCTGTACTAATACAGGCTCGAATATTCTCAACCCTATTCGTAAAAAAGCTCAGTAAGTTTTCACACACTTCACTTGAGGCTTCCAGCCCAACTGGTGGTGGGACATTAAGCACAGAGTTTACAGTTTTAAAAAGGACATGAGGCTTATGACAATTCAACACAATAATATCAGACAAGTGCTTCATCTTAGCAGATCTAACAGTTTTCTGATACACACGCCAGCTATCTCTCAGCATTTCAAATGACACCTGCAACTTATCCTTCTTCCACTTTCGCTCAGCTCTCCTGCATTCGCGCCTAACAGTACGCGTAGCGTCATTCAACCAAGGCTCAGATCTAGGTTTGGAAAGTCTGTTTTTTAGCGGAGCCACAGAATCTAAAACTGAAATACAGGTTAAGTCAAAACGAGAGGAGAACTCCTCTAAATCTGTTTCCGAACACAGCGCATTTGGGCTAGCCTCTAAGTATTGATTAAAAGCAGCAGAGAACTGAGCAGCAGTGGATGGTTTAAAAACACGGCAGCGGCGCGCAGGGAGGCATGGTTTTACCAACTGATGGACAAGAGGAAGGTCAAAAATAACAGGCATGTGATCAGAAAATAAAGCCTCACAAACAACCATATTCAAAACTGCAAAACCATAAGTTAATACCAGATCAAGTGTGTGTCCCCGCTCCTGCGTGGGGGCAGACACCGATTGTACAAAATTAAAAGACTCAATGAGATTTAAGAAGTCTTTGGCCAACGGTTTTTCAGGACAACATACATGTATATTAAAATCCCCTACAATTAGAACCTGATCGTACTTTGGTATTATTTCTGTCAGGAAATTTGAAAAGTCACGAATAAAGTTTTTATTGTACTTTGGGGGTCTGTAAATGACCGCACACAGCACCGGAGAAGAAGATCCCAATTCAAATAAATTAGATTCAAAACTAGAACAAGGAGCTAACAGCACGTACTGTGAACAGGAGTACTTACTCTTGTAGACAGTAGCTACTCCTCCTCCGCGCCCAGATGTCCTTGGAGAGTTAAAATAAGTGCAGTCGGCCGGTAAAAGTTCAGAGAAAGCACTGGACTCACCGACACTCAACCAAGTTTCAGTTACGCATAGAAAGTCCAATTCGCGAGCTGCGAAGAATTCCTTCAGGATAAAAGTCTTGTTAGCTAGCGACCTAGCATTGACCAAGGCTATCCTGACAGGAACAGGTGGAGAAGGAACATCAATCCGAGGAATCCGGACGAGCGGCCGCAGATAGTCGAAACACACCCCACGCTGGCAGCGGGGGTATGGCCAGAGAGAACGTCGAGGCCGGAGTTCCACATCTGAGCCAACCACAGGGACCAGACAGCAGCTGATAATATCCGGAACGTGCCATGAAGTAAAACGGCGAAGAGCTGGGGCATTAAACGTTGTGTAAGCTGATTGAGAGAGCAGAAAACAGGCCTTCAACCTCACCAGCCTTCCGCTACGTCTCCCTCGGGGTCTGGAGCGTTTTCTGCGTGAGGGTGCAGCTTGCCAGCACTGGAGATAGGCCGGTATTTCAGATAGAAACGGAGGGGGAAACGTTTTTTGTCCATTGTGCTCAAATTTTACCGCATTTTGAGGAGATGGCTTAAGATTTAGTAGGGTTTGGCGATCATACACCAGTAAAGAGTTGACTTCTCCAATGAAAGCCACTATAATCAACAAAAATAAACACAATGTTTGGAGAGACAGACTGCAAGCCACAAACACTGGCGCCATCTTGGTCTCTTCCTTGGTCTCTTATCTGGCGGCTCTAAATAAATGGGAAGTTGTACGTCTTTTTTCGGCTCCCGTTCAGCTCTGGAAGGCTTTAGGACCACGAGACTCACACTCCTGTCTACGTCTCAACGCCCTCTATCAGAATCCAGAGTTTCGAGAAGATCGGAGAAACTTTATTTTCCGACCCAAAAAATACGTAAGTGGTACCCCTTTGTGTTTTTTGAGGGGAAATTTTCGAGTGTCTCTGATCTTCTCCAAACTTTGGAATCAGATAGGGGGCGCTGAGACGTCGACAGGAGCGCAGGTCTGGTGGCCCTAGAGCCTTCCAGAGCTGAACGGGAGCCCAAAACACAAAAACTTACCAGCTCTCTTTACGCAGTGGCCCCCAAATAACGGGACCACGGGAACTGCCACTTCTATGCAAATTAATTCGCTTAAATCACCTGAAAGTTAGATGAATGTGTTTGTTTGAGTGTGCCCAGTACAGTAGAGGTGTTTTCATCCATAAAAATTGTTATTAAATGTGAAATATCATCTATAAACACTGTGTCCTAAAGTCAGTTATCTGACATGACATCACTCCCTCCCTACGGAGCGGCTACCAGACGCTCCACTAGACCAGGGCGGGGCGGCCCGCAGAGTTCATCCACCCTGTTGTTATTTCATCCATCGTTATCAGTTTCATCCACCCTGTTATTATTTCATCCACCCTGTTATTTCATCCCCTTGTAGTAATTTCATCCACCGTTATCAGTTCATCCACCCAGTTATCAGTTCATCCACCGTTATCAGTTTATCCACCCTGTTATCAGTTCATCCACCCTGTTATCAGTTCATCCACCCTGTTATTATTTCATCCACCCTGTTATTTCATCCCCTTGTAGTAATTTCATCCACCGTTATCAGTTCATCCACCCAGTTATCAGTTCATCCACTGCTATCAGTTTATCCACCTTGTTATCAGTTTTATCCTGCATATGAAAATTGGTATTAAATGTGAAATATCATCTATAAACACTGTGTCTTCGTACCGGTTATCTGGCGGCTCTAAATAAATGGGAAGTTGTACGTCTTTTTTCGGCTCCCGTTCAGCTCTGGAAGGCTCTAGGACCACGAGACTCACACTCCTGTCTACGCCTCAACGCCCTCTATCAGAATCCAGAGTTTCGAGAAGATCGGAGAAACTTTACTTTCCGACCCAAAAAATACGTAAGTGTTTTTTGGGGGGAAATTTTCGAGTGTCTCTGATCTTCTCCAAACTTTGGAATCAGACAGGGGGCGCTGAGACGTCGACAGGAGCGCAGGTCTGGTGGCCCTAGAGCCTTCCAGAGCTGAACGGGAGCCCAAAACACAAAAACTTACCAGCTCTCTTTACGCAGTGGCCCCCAAATAACGGGACCACGGGAACTGCCACTTCTATGCAAATTAATTCGCTTAAATTACCTGAAAGTTAGATGAATGTGTTTGTTTGAGTGTGCCCAGTACAGTAGAGGTGTTTTCATCCATAAAAATTGTTATTAAATGTGAAATATCATCTATAAACACTGTGTCCTAAAGTCAGTTATCTGACATGACATCACTCCCTCCCTACGGAGCGGCTACCAGACGCTCCACTAGACCAGGGCGGGGCGGCCCGCAGAGTTCATCCACCCTGTTGTTATTTCATCCATCGTTATCAGTTTCATCCACCCTGTTATTATTTCATCCACCCTGTTATTTCATCCCCTTGTAGTAATTTCATCCACCGTTATCAGTTCATCCACCCAGTTATCAGTTCATCCACCGTTATCAGTTTATCCACCCTGTTATCAGTTCATCCACCCTGTTATCAGTTCTTCCACCCTGTTATTATTTCATCCACCCTGTTATTTCATCCCCTTGTAGTAATTTCATCCACCGTTATCAGTTCATCCACCCAGTTATCAGTTCATCCACTGCTATCAGTTTATCCACCCTGTTATCAGTTTTATCCTGCATATGAAAATTGGTATTAAATGTGAAATATCATCTATAAACACTGTGTCTTCGTACCGGTTATCTGGCGGCTCTAAATAAATGGGAAGTTGTACGTCTTTTTTCGGCTCCCGTTCAGCTCTGGAAGGCTCTAGGACCACGAGACTCACACTCCTGTCTACGCCTCAACGCCCTCTATCAGAATCCAGAGTTTCGAGAAGATCGGAGAAACTTTATTTTCCGACCCAAAAAATACGTAAGTGTTTTTTGGGGGGAAATTTTCGAGTGTCTCTGATCTTCTCCAAACTTTGGAATCAGACAGGGGGCGCTGAGACGTCGACAGGAGCGCAGGTCTGGTGGCCCTAGAGCCTTCCAGAGCTGAACAGGAGCCCAAAACACAAAAACGTACCAGCTCTCTTTACGCAGTGGCCCCCAAATAACGGGACCACGGGAACTGCCATTTCTATGCAAATTAATCGCTTAAATCACCTGAAAGTTAGATGAATGTGTTTGTTTGAGTGTGCCCAGTACAGTAGAGGTGTTTTCATCCATAAAAATTGTTATTAAATGTGAAATATCATCTATAAACACTGTGTCCTAAAGTCAGTTATCTGACATGACATCACTCCCTCCCTACGGAGCGGCTACCAGACGCTCCACTAGACCAGGACGGGGCGGCCCGCAGAGCTCATCCACCCTGTTGTTATTTCATCCACCGTTATCAGTTTCATCCACCCTGTTATTATTTCATCCACCCTGTTATTTCATCCCCTTGTAGTAATTTCATCCACCGTTATCAGTTCATCCACCCAGTTATCAGTTCATCCACCGTTATCAGTTTATCCACCCTGTTATCAGTTCATCCACCCTGTTATCAGTTCTTCCACCGTTATCAGTTTATCCACCCTGTTATTATTTCATCCACCCTGTTATTTCATCCCCTTGTAGTAATTTCATCCACCGTTATCAGTTCATCCACCCAGTTATCAGTTCATCCACTGTTATCAGTTTATCCACCCTGTTATCAGTTTTATCCTGCATATGAAAATTGGTATTAAATGTGAAATATCATCTATAAACACTGTGTATTCGTACCGGTTATCTGGCGGCTCTGAATAAATGGGAAGTTGTACGTCTTTTTTCGGCTCCCGTTCAGCTCTGGAAGGCTCTAGGACCACGAGACTCACACTCCTGTCTACGCCTCAACGCCCCTCTATCAGAATCCAGAGTTTCGAGAAGATCGGAGAAACTTTATTTTCCGACCCAAAAAATACGTAAGTGGTACCCCTTTGTGTTTTTTGGGGGGAAATTTTCGAGTGTCTCTGATCTTCTCCAAACTTTGGAATCAGATAGGGGGCGCTGAGACGTCGACAAGAGCGCAGGTCTGGTGGCCCTAGAGCCTTCCAGAGCTGAACGGGAGCCCAAAACACAAAAACTTACCAGCTCTCTTTACGCAGTGGCCCCCAAATAACGGGACCACGGGAACTGCCACTTCTATGCAAATTAATTCGCTTAAATCACCTGAAAGTTAGATGAATGTGTTTGTTTGAGTGTGCCCAGTACAGTAGAGGTGTTTTCATCCATAAAAATTGTTATTAAATGTGAAATATCATCTATAAACACTGTGTCCTAGAGTCAGTTATCTGACATGACATCACTCCCTCCCTACGGAGCGGCTACCAGACGCTCCACTAGACCAGGGCGGGGTGGCCCGCAGAGTTCATCCACCCTGTTGTTATTTCATCCATCGTTATCAGTTTCATCCACCCTGTTATTATTTCATCCACCCTGTTATTTCATCCCCTTGTAGTAATTTCATCCACCGTTATCAGTTCATCCACCCAGTTATCAGTTCATCCACCGTTATCAGTTCATCCACCCTGTTATCAGTTCTTCCACCCTGTTATTATTTCATCCACCCTGTTATTTCATCCCCTTGTAGTAATTTCATCCACCGTTATCAGTTCATCCACCCAGTTATCAGTTCATCCACTGCTATCAGTTTATCCACCCTGTTATCAGTTTTATCCTGCATATGAAAATTGGTATTAAATGTGAAATATCATCTATAAACACTGTGTCTTCGTACCGGTTATCTGGCGGCTCTAAATAAATGGGAAGTTGTACGTCTTTTTTCGGCTCCCGTTCAGCTCTGGAAGGCTCTAGGACCACGAGACTCACACTCCTGTCTACGCCTCAACGCCCTCTATCAGAATCCAGAGTTTCGAGAAGATCGGAGAAACTTTATTTTCCGACCCAAAAAATACGTAAGTGGTACCCCTTTGTGTTTTTTGGGGGGAAATTTTCGAGTGTCTCTGATCTTCTCCAAACTTTGGAATCAGACAGGGGGCGCTGAGACGTCGACAGGAGCGCAGGTCTGGTGGCCCTAGAGCCTTCCAGAGCTGAACAGGAGCCCAAAACACAAAAACGTACCAGCTCTCTTTACGCAGTGGCCCCCAAATAACGGGACCACGGGAACTGCCATTTCTATGCAAATTAATCGCTTAAATCACCTGAAAGTTAGATGAATGTGTTTGTTTGAGTGTGCCCAGTACAGTAGAGGTGTTTTCATCCATAAAAATTGTTATTAAATGTGAAATATCATCTATAAACACTGTGTCCTAAAGTCAGTTATCTGACATGACATCACTCCCTCCCTACGGAGCGGCTACCAGACGCTCCACTAGACCAGGACGGGGCGGCCCGCAGAGCTCATCCACCCTGTTGTTATTTCATCCACCGTTATCAGTTTCATCCACCCTGTTATTATTTCATCCACCCTGTTATTTCATCCCCTTGTAGTAATTTCATCCACCGTTATCAGTTCATCCACCCAGTTATCAGTTCATCCACTGTTATCAGTTTATCCACCCTGTTATCAGTTTTATCCTGCATATGAAAATTGGTATTAAATGTGAAATATCATCTATAAACACTGTGTCTTCGTACCGGTTATCTGGCGGCTCTGAATAAATGGGAAGTTGTACGTCTTTTTTCGGCTCCCGTTCAGCTCTGGAAGGCTCTAGGACAACGAGACTCACACTCCTGTCTACGCCTCAACGCCCTCTATCAGAATCCAGAGTTTCGAGAAGATCGGAGAAACTTTATTTTCCGACCCAAAAAAATACGTAAGTGGTACCCCTTTGTGTTTTTTGGGGGGAAATTTTCGAGTGTCTCTGATCTTCTCCAAACTTTGGAATCAGATAGGGGGCACTGAGACGTCGACAGGAGCGCAGGTCTGGTGGCCCTAGAGCCTTCCAGAGCTGAATGGGAGCCCGAAACACAAAAACTTACCAGCTCTCTTTACGCAGTGGCCCCCAAATAACGGGACCACGGGAACTGCCACTTCTATGCAAATTAATCGCTTAAATCACCTGAAAGTTAGATGAATGTGTTTGTTTGAGTGTGCCCAGTACAGTAGAGGTGTTTTCCTCCGTAAAAATTATTAAATGTGAAATATCATCTATAAACACTGTGTCCTAAAGTCAGTTATCTGGCGGCCACTACATGTTCAAGGTAAAGAAAAAGTGAAGACTCAAGTGCAGAAGGAGTATATTTATTAATAAAATAAACAAAACACAAAAACAAAAATCCACAGAGGGGAAAACGCATAATAAGAAATAACAAAACAATTCAAACATACCAAAAAGGAATCACGAGACAACCGGAGACGTAGACTTGACAACGACCCGACAAAGACAAGGAGTTATCAGTTCATCCACCCTGTTATCAGTTTATCCACCCTGTTATCAGTTTATCCACCCTGTTATCAGTTCTTCAACCGTTATCAGTTTATCCACCCTGTTATTATTTCATCCATTTCATATGAATAGTGATATTAAATGTGAAATATCATCTATAAACACTGTGTCTTCGTACCGGTTATCTGGCGGCTCTAAATAAATGGGAAGTTGTACGTCTTTTTTCGGCTCCCGTTCAGCTCTGGAAGGCTCTAGGACCACGAGACTCACACTCCTGTCTACGTCTCAACGCCCTCTATCAGAATCCAGAGTTTCGAGAAGATCGGAGAAACTTTATTTTCCGACCCAAAAAATACGTAAGTGGTACCCCTTTGTGTTTTTTGGGGGGACATTTTCGAGTGTCTCTGATCTTCTCCAAACTTTGGAATCAGATAGGGGGCGCTGAGACGTCGACATGAGCGCAGGTCTGGTGGCCCTAGAGCCTTCCAGAGCTGAACGGGAGCCCAAAACACAAAAACTTACCAGCTCTCTTTACGCAGTGGCCCCCAAATAACGGGACCACGGGAACTGCCATTTCTATGCAAATTAATCGCTTAAATCACCTGAAAGTTAGATGAATGTGTTTGTTTGAGTGTGCCCAGTACAGTAGAGGTGTTTTCATCCATAAAAATTGTTATTAAATGTGAAATATCATCTATAAACACTGTGTCCTAAAGTCAGTTATCTGACATGACATCACTCACTCCCTACGGAGCGGCTACCAGACGCTCCACTAGACCAGGGCGGGGCGGCCCGCGGAGTTCATCCACCCTGTTGTTATTTCGTCCATCGTTATCAGTTTCATCCACCCTGTTATTATTTCATCCACCCTGTTATTTCATCCCCTTGTAGTAATTTCATCCACCGTTATCAGTTCATCCACCCAGTTATCAGTTCATCCACCGTTATCAGTTTATCCATCCTGTTATCAGTTCATCCACCCTGTTATCAGTTCATCCACCCTGTTATCAGTTCTTCCACCCTGTTATTATTTCATCCACCCTGTTATTTCATCCCCTTGGAGTAATTTCATCCACCGTTATCAGTTCATCCACCCAGTTATCAGTTCATCCACTGCTATCAGTTTATCCACCCTGTTATCAGTTTTATCCTGCATATGAAAATTGGTATTAAATGTGAAATATCATCTATAAACACTGTGTCTTCGTACCGGTTATCTGGCGGCTCTAAATAAATGGGAAGTTGTACGTCTTTTTTCGGCTCCCGTTCAGCTCTGGAAGGCTCTAGGACCACGACACTCACACTCCTGTCTACGCCTCAACGCCCTCTATCAGAATCCAGAGTTTCGAGAAGATCGGAGAAACTTTATTTTCCGACCCAAAAAATACGTAAGTGGTACGTACCCCTTTGTGTTTTTTGGGGGGAAATTTTCGAGTGTCTCTGATCTTCTCCAAACTTTGGAATCAGATAGGGGGCACTGAGACGTCGACAGGAGCGCAGGTCTGGTGGCCCTAGAGCCTTCCAGAGCTGAATGGGAGCCCGAAACACAAAAACTTACCAGCTCTCTTTACGCAGTGGCCCCCAAATAACGGGACCACGGGAACTGCCACTTCTATGCAAATTAATCGCTTAAATCACCTGAAAGTTAGATGCATAATAAGAAAACGCATAATAAGAAATAACAAAACAACTCAAACATACCAAAAAGGAATCACAAGAAAACCGGAGACGTAGACTTGACAACGACCCGACAAAGACAAGGAGTTATCAGTTATTCCACCGTTATCAGTTCATCCACCCTGTTATTAGTTTATCCACCCTGTTATCAGTTCTTCCACCGTTATCAGTTTATCCACCCTGTTATCAGTTCTTCCACCGTTATCAGTTTATTCACCCTGTTATCAGTTCTTCCACCGTTATCAGTTTATCCACCCTGTTATCAGTTCTGCCACCGTTATCAGTTTATCCACCCTGTTATCAGTTCTTCCACCGTTATCAGTTTATCCACCCTGTTATTATTTCATCCACCCTGTTATTTCATCCCCTTGTAGTAATTTCATCCACCGTTATCAGTTCATCCACCCAGTTATCAGTTCATCCACTGTTATCAGTTTATCCACCCTGTTATCAGTTTTATCCTGCATATGAAAATTGGTATTAAATGTGAAATAACATCTATAAACACTGTATTCGTACCGGTTATCTGGCGGCTCTGAATAAATGGGAAGTTGTACGTCTTTTTTCGGCTCCCGTTCAGCTCTGGAAGGCTCTAGGACAACGAGACTCACACTCCTGTCTACGCCTCAACGCCCTCTATCAGAATCCAGAGTTTCGAGAAGATCGGAGAAACTTTATTTTCCGACCCAAAAAATACGTAAGTGGTACCCCCTTTGTGTTTTTTGGGGGGAAATTTTCGAGTGTCTCTGATCTTCTCCAAACTTTGGAATCAGATAGGGGGCACTGAGACGTCGACAGGAGCGCAGGTCTGGTGGCCCTAGAGCCTTCCAGAGCTGAATGGGAGCCCGAAACACAAAAACTTACCAGCTCTCTTTACGCAGTGGCCCCCAAATAACGGGACCACGGGAACTGCCACTTCTATGCAAATTAATCGCTTAAATCACCTGAAAGTTAGATGAATGTGTTTGTTTGAGTGTGCCCAGTACAGTAGAGGTGTTTTCC
This sequence comes from Pseudorasbora parva, assembly GCF_024679245.1. Lineage (NCBI taxonomy): Eukaryota > Metazoa > Chordata > Actinopteri > Cypriniformes > Gobionidae > Pseudorasbora > Pseudorasbora parva. The sequence goes on from NC_090193.1 coordinate 39,702,070, forward strand.
TCCGTAAAAATTGTTATTAAATGTGAAATATCATCTATAAACACTGTGTCCTAAAGTCAGTTATCTGGCGGCCACTACATGTTCAAGGTAAAGAAAAAGTGAAGACTTAAGTGCAGAAGGAGTATATTTATTAATAAAATAAACAAAACACAAAAACAAAAATCCACAGAGGGGAAAACGCATAATAAGAAATAACAAAACAATTCAAACATACCAAAAAGGAATCACGAGACAACCGGAGACGTAGACTTGACAACGACCCGACAAAGACAAGGAGTTATCAGTTCATCCACCATTATCAGTTTATCCACCCTGTTATCAGTTTATCCACCCTGTTATTATTTCATCCATTTCATATGAATAGTGATATTAAATGTGAAATATCATCTATAAACACTGTGTCTTCGTACCGGTTATCTGGCGGCTCTAAATAAATGGGAAGTTGTACGTCTTTTTTCGGCTCCCGTTCAGCTCTGGAAGGCTTTAGGACCACGAGACTCACACTCCTGTCTACGTCTCAACGCCCTCTATCAGAATCCAGAGTTTCGAGAAGATCGGAGAAACTTTATTTTCCGACCCAAAAAATACGTAAGTGGTACCCCTTTGTGTTTTTTGAGGGGAAATTTTCGAGTGTCTCTGATCTTCTCCAAACTTTGGAATCAGATAGGGGGCGCTGAGACGTCGACAGGAGCGCAGGTCTGGTGGCCCTAGAGCCTTCCAGAGCTGAACGGGAGCCCAAAACACAAAAACTTACCAGCTCTCTTTACGCAGTGGCCCCCAAATAACGGGACCACGGGAACTGCCACTTCTATGCAAATTAATTCGCTTAAATCACCTGAAAGTTAGATGAATGTGTTTGTTTGAGTGTGCCCAGTACAGTAGAGGTGTTTTCATCCATAAAAATTGTTATTAAATGTGAAATATCATCTATAAACACTGTGTCCTAAAGTCAGTTATCTGACATGACATCACTCCCTCCCTACGGAGCGGCTACCAGACGCTCCACTAGACCAGGGCGGGGCGGCCCGCAGAGTTCATCCACCCTGTTGTTATTTCATCCATCGTTATCAGTTTCATCCACCCTGTTATTATTTCATCCACCCTGTTATTTCATCCCCTTGTAGTAATTTCATCCACCGTTATCAGTTCATCCACCCAGTTATCAGTTCATCCACCGTTATCAGTTTATCCACCCTGTTATCAGTTCATCCACCCTGTTATCAGTTCTTCCACCCTGTTATTATTTCATCCACCCTGTTATTTCATCCCCTTGTAGTAATTTCATCCACCGTTATCAGTTCATCCACCCAGTTATCAGTTCATCCACTGCTATCAGTTTATCCACCCTGTTATCAGTTTTATCCTGCATATGAAAATTGGTATTAAATGTGAAATATCATCTATAAACACTGTGTCTTCGTACCGGTTATCTGGCGGCTCTAAATAAATGGGAAGTTGTACGTCTTTTTTCGGCTCCCGTTCAGCTCTGGAAGGCTCTAGGACCACGAGACTCACACTCCTGTCTACGCCTCAACGCCCTCTATCAGAATCCAGAGTTTCGAGAAGATCGGAGAAACTTTACTTTCCGACCCAAAAAATACGTAAGTGTTTTTTGGGGGGAAATTTTCGAGTGTCTCTGATCTTCTCCAAACTTTGGAATCAGACAGGGGGCGCTGAGACGTCGACAGGAGCGCAGGTCTGGTGGCCCTAGAGCCTTCCAGAGCTGAATGGGAGCCCGAAACACAAAAACTTACCAGCTCTCTTTACGCAGTGGCCCCCAAATAACGGGACCACGGGAACTGCCACTTCTATGCAAATTAATCGCTTAAATCACCTGAAAGTTAGATGAATGTGTTTGTTTGAGTGTGCCCAGTACAGTAGAGGTGTTTTCCTCCGTAAAAATTGTTATTAAATGTGAAATATCATCTATAAACACTGTGTCCTAAAGTCAGTTATCTGACATGACATCACTCCCTCCCTACGGAGCGGCTACCAGACGCTCCACTAGACCAGGGCGGGGCGGCCCGCAGAGTTCATCCACCCTGTTGTTATTTCATCCATCGTTATCAGTTTCATCCACCCTGTTATTATTTCATCCACCCTGTTATTTCATCCCCTTGTAGTAATTTCATCCACCGTTATCAGTTCATCCACCCAGTTATCAGTTCATCCACCGTTATCAGTTTATCCACCCTGTTATCAGTTCATCCACCCTGTTATCAGTTCTTCCACCCTGTTATTATTTCATCCACCCTGTTATTTCATCCCCTTGTAGTAATTTCATCCACCGTTATCAGTTCATCCACCCAGTTATCAGTTCATCCACTGCTATCAGTTTATCCACCCTGTTATCAGTTTTATCCTGCATATGAAAATTGGTATTAAATGTGAAATATCATCTATAAACACTGTGTCTTCGTACCGGTTATCTGGCGGCTCTAAATAAATGGGAAGTTGTACGTCTTTTTTCGGCTCCCGTTCAGCTCTGGAAGGCTCTAGGACCACGAGACTCACACTCCTGTCTACGCCTCAACGCCCTCTATCAGAATCCAGAGTTTCGAGAAGATCGGAGAAACTTTATTTTCCGACCCAAAAAATACGTAAGTGTTTTTTGGGGGGAAATTTTCGAGTGTCTCTGATCTTCTCCAAACTTTGGAATCAGACAGGGGGCGCTGAGACGTCGACAGGAGCGCAGGTCTGGTGGCCCTAGAGCCTTCCAGAGCTGAACAGGAGCCCAAAACACAAAAACGTACCAGCTCTCTTTACGCAGTGGCCCCCAAATAACGGGACCACGGGAACTGCCATTTCTATGCAAATTAATCGCTTAAATCACCTGAAAGTTAGATGAATGTGTTTGTTTGAGTGTGCCCAGTACAGTAGAGGTGTTTTCATCCATAAAAATTGTTATTAAATGTGAAATATCATCTATAAACACTGTGTCCTAAAGTCAGTTATCTGACATGACATCACTCCCTCCCTACGGAGCGGCTACCAGACGCTCCACTAGACCAGGGCGGGGCGGCCCGCAGAGCTCATCCACCCTGTTGTTATTTCATCCACCGTTATCAGTTTCATCCACCCTGTTATTATTTCATCCACCCTGTTATTTCATCCCCTTGTAGTAATTTCATCCACCGTTATCAGTTCATCCACCCAGTTATCAGTTCATCCACCGTTATCAGTTTATCCACCCTGTTATCAGTTCATCCACCCTGTTATCAGTTCTTCCACCGTTATCAGTTTATCCACCCTGTTATTATTTCATCCACCCTGTTATTTCATCCCCTTGTAGTAATTTCATCCACCGTTATCAGTTCATCCACCCAGTTATCAGTTCATCCACTGCTATCAGTTTATCCACCCTGTTATCAGTTTTATCCTGCATATGAAAATTGGTATTAAATGTGAAATATCATCTATAAACACTGTGTCTTCGTACCGGTTATCTGGCGGCTCTAAATAAATGGGAAGTTGTACGTCTTTTTTCGGCTCCCGTTCAGCTCTGGAAGGCTCTAGGACCACGAGACTCACACTCCTGTCTACGCCTCAACGCCCTCTATCAGAATCCAGAGTTTCGAGAAGATCGGAGAAACTTTATTTTCCGACCCAAAAAATACGTAAGTGGTACCCCTTTGTGTTTTTTGGGGGGAAATTTTCGAGTGTCTCTGATCTTCTCCAAACTTTGGAATCAGACAGGGGGCGCTGAGACGTCGACAGGAGCGCAGGTCTGGTGGCCCTAGAGCCTTCCAGAGCTGAACAGGAGCCCAAAACACAAAAACGTACCAGCTCTCTTTACGCAGTGGCCCCCAAATAACGGGACCACGGGAACTGCCATTTCTATGCAAATTAATCGCTTAAATCACCTGAAAGTTAGATGAATGTGTTTGTTTGAGTGTGCCCAGTACAGTAGAGGTGTTTTCATCCATAAAAATTGTTATTAAATGTGAAATATCATCTATAAACACTGTGTCCTAAAGTCAGTTATCTGACATGACATCACTCCCTCCCTACGGAGCGGCTACCAGACGCTCCACTAGACCAGGACGGGGCGGCCCGCAGAGCTCATCCACCCTGTTGTTATTTCATCCACCGTTATCAGTTTCATCCACCCTGTTATTATTTCATCCACCCTGTTATTTCATCCCCTTGTAGTAATTTCATCCACCGTTATCAGTTCATCCACCCAGTTATCAGTTCATCCACTGTTATCAGTTTATCCACCCTGTTATCAGTTTTATCCTGCATATGAAAATTGGTATTAAATGTGAAATATCATCTATAAACACTGTGTCTTCGTACCGGTTATCTGGCGGCTCTGAATAAATGGGAAGTTGTACGTCTTTTTTCGGCTCCCTTTCAGCTCTGGAAGGCTCTAGGACAACGAGACTCACACTCCTGTCTACGCCTCAACGCCCTCTATCAGAATCCAGAGTTTCGAGAAGATCGGAGAAACTTTATTTTCCGACCCAAAAAAATACGTAAGTGGTACCCCTTTGTGTTTTTTGGGGGGAAATTTTCGAGTGTCTCTGATCTTCTCCAAACTTTGGAATCAGATAGGGGGCACTGAGACGTCGACAGGAGCGCAGGTCTGGTGGCCCTAGAGCCTTCCAGAGCTGAATGGGAGCCCGAAACACAAAAACTTACCAGCTCTCTTTACGCAGTGGCCCCCAAATAACGGGACCACGGGAACTGCCACTTCTATGCAAATTAATCGCTTAAATCACCTGAAAGTTAGATGAATGTGTTTGTTTGAGTGTGCCCAGTACAGTAGAGGTGTTTTCCTCCGTAAAAATTATTAAATGTGAAATATCATCTATAAACACTGTGTCCTAAAGTCAGTTATCTGGCGGCCACTACATGTTCAAGGTAAAGAAAAAGTGAAGACTCAAGTGCAGAAGGAGTATATTTATTAATAAAATAAACAAAACACAAAAACAAAAATCCACAGAGGGGAAAACGCATAATAAGAAATAACAAAACAATTCAAACATACCAAAAAGGAATCACGAGACAACCGGAGACGTAGACTTGACAACGACCCGACAAAGACAAGGAGTTATCAGTTCATCCACCCTGTTATCAGTTTATCCACCCTGTTATCAGTTTATCCACCCTGTTATCAGTTCTTCAACCGTTATCAGTTTATCCACCCTGTTATTATTTCATCCATTTCATATGAATAGTGATATTAAATGTGAAATATCATCTATAAACACTGTGTCTTCGTACCGGTTATCTGGCGGCTCTAAATAAATGGGAAGTTGTACGTCTTTTTTCGGCTCCCGTTCAGCTCTGGAAGGCTCTAGGACCACGAGACTCACACTCCTGTCTACGTCTCAACGCCCTCTATCAGAATCCAGAGTTTCGAGAAGATCGGAGAAACTTTATTTTCCGACCCAAAAAATACGTAAGTGGTACCCCTTTGTGTTTTTTGGGGGGACATTTTCGAGTGTCTCTGATCTTCTCCAAACTTTGGAATCAGATAGGGGGCGCTGAGACGTCGACATGAGCGCAGGTCTGGTGGCCCTAGAGCCTTCCAGAGCTGAACGGGAGCCCAAAACACAAAAACTTACCAGCTCTCTTTACGCAGTGGCCCCCAAATAACGGGACCACGGGAACTGCCATTTCTATGCAAATTAATCGCTTAAATCACCTGAAAGTTAGATGAATGTGTTTGTTTGAGTGTGCCCAGTACAGTAGAGGTGTTTTCATCCATAAAAATTGTTATTAAATGTGAAATATCATCTATAAACACTGTGTCCTAAAGTCAGTTATCTGACATGACATCACTCACTCCCTACGGAGCGGCTACCAGACGCTCCACTAGACCAGGGCGGGGCGGCCCGCGGAGTTCATCCACCCTGTTGTTATTTCATCCATCTTTATCAGTTTCATCCACCCTGTTATTATTTCATCCACCCTGTTATTTCATCCCCTTGTAGTAATTTCATCCACCGTTATCAGTTCATCCACCCAGTTATCAGTTCATCCACCGTTATCAGTTTATCCACCCTGTTATCAGTTCATCCACCCTGTTATCAGTTCATCCACCCTGTTATCAGTTCTTCCACCCTGTTATTATTTCATCCACCCTGTTATTTCATCCCCTTGTAGTAATTTCATCCACCGTTATCAGTTCATCCACCCAGTTATCAGTTCATCCACTGCTATCAGTTTATCCACCCTGTTATCAGTTTTATCCTGCATATGAAAATTGGTATTAAATGTGAAATATCATCTATAAACACTGTGTCTTCGTACCGGTTATCTGGCGGCTCTAAATAAATGGGAAGTTGTACGTCTTTTTTCGGCTCCCGTTCAGCTCTGGAAGGCTCTAGGACCACGAGACTCACACTCCTGTCTACTCCTCAACGCCCTCTATCAGAATCCAGAGTTTCGAGAAGATCGGAGAAACTTTATTTTCCGACCCAAAAGTGGTACCCCTTTGTGTTTTTTGGGGGGAAATTTTCGAGTGTCTCTGATCTTCTCCAAACTTTGGAATCAGATAGGGGGCACTGAGACGTCGACAGGAGCGCAGGTCTGGTGGCCCTAGAGCCTTCCAGAGCTGAATGGGAGCCCGAAACACAAAAACTTACCAGCTCTCTTTACGCAGTGGCCCCCAAATAACGGGACCACGGGAACTGCCACTTCTATGCAAATTAATCGCTTAAATCACCTGAAAGTTAGATGAATGTGTTTGTTTGAGTGTGCCCAGTACAGTAGAGGTGTTTTCATCCATAAAAATTGTTATTAAATGTGAAATATCATCTATGTGTCCTAAAGTCAGTTATCTGGCGGCCACTACATGTTCAAGGTAAAGAAAAAGTGAAGACTCAAGTGCAGAAGGAGTGTATTTATTAATAAAATAAACAAAGCACAAAAACAAAAATCCACAGAGGGGAAAACGCATAATAAGAAATAACAAAACAACTCAAACATACCAAAAAGGAATCACAAGAAAACCGGAGACGTAGACTTGACAACGACCCGACAAAGACAAGGAGTTATCAGTTATTCCACCGTTATCAGTTCATCCACCCTGTTATTAGTTTATCTACCCTGTTATCAGTTCTTCCACCGTTATCAGTTTATCCCCCCTGTTATCAGTTCTTCCACCGTTATCAGTTTATTCACCCTGTTATCAGTTCTTCCACCGTTATCAGTTTATCCACCCTGTTATCAGTTCTGCCACCGTTATCAGTTTATCCACCCTGTTATCAGTTCTTCCACCGTTATCAGTTTATCCACCCTGTTATTATTTCATCCACCCTATTATTTCATCCCCTTGTAGTAATTTCATCCACCGTTATCAGTTCCACAGAAAATCCACAGAGGGGAAAACGCATAATAAGAAATAACAAAACAACTCAAACATACCAAAAAGGAATCACGAGAAAACCGGAGACGTAGACTTGACAACGACCCGACAAAGACAAGGAGTTATCAGTTCATCCACCATTATCAGTTTATCCACCCTGTTACCAGTTTATCCACCCTGTTATCAGTTCTTCAACCGTTATCAGTTTATCCACCCTGTTATCAGTTCTTCCACTGTTATCAGTTCATCCACTATTATCAGTTTATCCACCCTGTTATCAGTTCTTCCACGGTTATCAGTTCTTCCAACATTATCAGTTTATCCACCTTGTTATCAGTTCTTCCACCGTTATCAGTTTATCCACCCTGTTATCAGTTCTTCCACCGTTATCAGTTTATCCACCCTGTTATCAGTTCTTCCACCGTTATCAGTTCTTCCACCATTATCAGTTTATCCACCCTGTTATCAGTTCTTCCACTGTTATCAGTTTATCCACCCTGTTATCAGTTCATCCACCCTGTTATCAGTTCATCCACCCTGTTATCAGTTCATCCACCCTGTTATCAGTTCTTCCACCGTTATCAGTTTATCCACCCTGTTATCAGTTCTGCCACCGTTATCAGTTTATCCACCCTGTTATTTTTTCATCCATTTCATATGAATAGTGATATTAAATGTGAAATATCATCTATAAACACTGTGTCTGCGGACTGGTTATCTGGCGGCTCTAAATAAATGGGAAGTTGTACGTCTTTTTTCGGTTCCCGTTCAGCTCTGGAAGGCTCTAGGACCACGAGACTCACACTCCTGTCTATGTCTCAACGCCCTCTATCAGAATCCAGAGTTTCGAGAAGATCTGAGAAACTTTATTTTCTGACCCAAAAAAACAATAAGTGGTACCCCTTTGTGTTTTTTGGGGGGAAATTTTCGAGTGTCTCTGATCTTCTCCAAACTTTGGAATCAGATAGGGGGCGCTGAGACGTCGACATGAGCGCAGGTCTGGTGGCCCTAGAGCCTTCCAGAGCTGAACGGGAGCCCGAAACACAAAAACTTACCAGCTCTCTTTACGCAGTGGCCCCCAAATAACGGGACCACGGGAACTGCCACTTCTATGCAAATTAATCGCTTAAATCACCTGAAAGTTAGATGAATGTGTTTGTTTGAGTGTGCCCAGTACAGTAGAGGTGTTTTCCTCCATAAAAATTGTTATTAAATGTGAAATATCATCTATAAAAACTGTGTCCTAAAGTCAGTTATCTGGCGGCCACTACATGTTCAAGGTAAAGAAAAAGTGAAGACTCAAGTGCAGAAGGAGTATATTTATTAATAAAATAAACAAAACACAAAAACAAAAATCCACAGAGGGGAAAACGCATAATAAGAAATAACAAAACAACTCAAACATACCAAAAAGGAATCACGAGACAACCGGAGACGTAGACTTGACAACGACCCGACAAAGACAAGGAGTTATCAGTTCATCCACCATTATCAGTTTATCCACCCTGTTATCAGTTTATCCACCCTGTTATCAGTTCTTCAACCGTTATCAGTTTATCCACCCTGTTATCAGTTCTTCCACTGTTATCAGTTCATCCACCATTATCAGTTTATCCACCCTGTTATCAGTTCTTCCACCGTTATCAGTTCTTCCACCATTATCAGTTTATCCACCCTGTTATCAGTTCTTCCACCGTTATCAGTTCTTCCACCATTATCAGTTCTTCCACCCTGTTATCAGTTCTTCCACCGTTATCAGTTTATCCACCCTGTTATCAGTTCTTCCACCCTGTTATCAGTTCTTCCACCGTTATCAGTTTATCCACCCTGTTATCAGTTCTTCCACCGTTATCAGTTCTTCCACTGTTATCAGTTTATCCACCCTGTTATCAGTTCATCCACCCTGTTATCAGTTCATCCACCGTTATCAGTTTATCCACCCTGTTATCAGTTCTGCCACTGTTATCAGTTTATCCACCCTGTTATCAGTTCATCCACCGTTACCAGTTTATCCACCCTGTTATTATTTCATCCATTTCATATGAATAGTGATATTAAATGTGAAATATCATCTATAAACACTGTGTCTTCGTACCGGTTATCTGGCGGCTCTAAATAAATGGGAAGTTGTACGTCTTTTTTCGGCTCCCGTTCAGCTCTGGAAGGCTCTAGGACCACGAGACTCACACTCCTGTCTACGTCTCAACACCCTCTATCAGAATCCAGAGTTTCGAGAAGATCTGAGAAACTTTATTTTCTGACCCAAAAAAACAATAAGTGGTACCCCTTTGTGTTTTTTGGGGGGAAATTTTCGAGTGTCTCTGATCTTCTCCAAACTTTGGAATCAGATAGGGGGCGCTGAGACGTCGACAGGAGCGCAGGTCTGGTGGCCCTAGAGCCTTCCAGAGCTGAACGGGAGCCCAAAACACAAAAACTTACCAGCTCTCTTTACGCAGTGGCCCCCAAATAACGGGACCACGGGAACTGCCACTTCTATGCAAATTAATCGCTTAAATCACCTGAAAGTTAGATGAATGTGTTTGTTTGAGTGTGCCCAGTACAGTAGAGGTGTTTTCATCCATAAAAATTGTTATTAAATGTGAAATATCATCTATAAACACTGTGTCCTAAAGTCAGTTATCTGACATGACATCACTCCCTCCCTACGGAGCGGCTACCAGACGCTCCACTAGACCAGGGCGGGGCGGCCCGCAGAGTTCATCCACCCTGTTGTTATTTCATCCATCGTTATCAGTTTCATCCACCCTGTTATTATTTCATCCACCCTGTTATTTCATCCCCTTGTAGTAATTTCATCCACCGTTATCAGTTCATCCACCCAGTTATCAGTTCATCCACCGTTATCAGTTTATCCACCCTGTTATCAGTTCATCCACCCTGTTATCAGTTCTTCCACCGTTATCAGTTTATCCACCCTGTTATTATTTCATCCACCCTGTTATTTCATCCCCTTGTAGTAATTTCATCCCCTTGTAGTAATTTCATCCACTTGTAGTAATTTCATCCACCGTTATCAGTTCATCCACCCAGTTATCAGTTCATCCACCCTGTTATCAGTTTTATCCTGCATATGAAAATTGGTATTAAATGTGAAATATCATCTATAAACACTGTGTCTTCGTACCGGTTATCTGGCGGCTCTAAATAAATGGGAAGTTGTACGTCTTTTTTCGGCTCCCGTTCAGCTCTGGAAGGCTCTAGGACCACGAGACTCACACTCCTGTCTACGCCTCAACGCCCTCTATCAGAATCCAGAGTTTCGAGAAGATCGGAGAAACTTTATTTTCCGACCCAAAAAATACGTAAGTGGTACCCCTTTGTGTTTTTTGGGGGGAAATTTTCGAGTGTCTCTGATCTTCTCCAAACTTTGGAATCAAATAGGGGGCACTGAGACGTCGACAGGAGCGCAGGTCTGGTGGCCCTAGAGCCTTCCAGAGCTGAATGGGAGCCCGAAACACAAAAACTTACCAGCTCTCTTTACGCAGTGGCCCCCAAATAACGGGACCACGGGAACTGCCACTTCTATGCAAATTAATCGCTTAAATCACCTGAAAGTTAGATGAATGTGTTTGTTTGAGTGTGCCCAGTACAGTAGAGGTGTTTTCCTCCATAAAAATTGTTATTAAATGTGAAATATCATCTATAAAAACTGTGTCCTAAAGTCAGTTATCTGGCGGCCACTACATGTTCAAGGTAAAGAAAAAGTGAAGACTCAAGTGCAGAAGGAGTATATTTATTAATAAAATAAACAAAACACAAAAACAAAAATCCACAGAGGGGAAAACGCATAATAAGAAATAACAAAACAACTCAAACATACCAAAAAGGAATCACGAGACAACCGGAGACGTAGACTTGACAACGACCCGACAAAGACAAGGAGTTATCAGTTCATCCACCATTATCAGTTTATCCACCCTGTTATCAGTTTATCCACCCTGTTATCAGTTCTTCAACCGTTATCAGTTTATCCACCCTGTTATCAGTTCTTCCACTGTTATCAGTTCATCCACCATTATCAGTTTATCCACCCTGTTATCAGTTCTTCCACCGTTATCAGTTCTTCCACCATTATCAGTTTATCCACCCTGTTATCAGTTTATCCACCCTGTTATCAGTTCTTCCACCGTTATCAGTTTATCCACCCTGTTATCAGTTCTTCCACCCTGTTATCAGTTCTTCCACCGTTATCAGTTTATCCACCCTGTTATCAGTTCTTCCACCGTTATCAGTTCTTCCACTGTTATCAGTTTATCCACCCTGTTATCAGTTCATCCACCCTGTTATCAGTTCATCCACCGTTATCAGTTTATCCACCCTGTTATCAGTTCTGCCACTGTTATCAGTTTATCCACCCTGTTATCAGTTCATCCACCGTTACCAGTTTATCCACCCTGTTATTATTTCATCCATTTCATATGAATAGTGATATTAAATGTGAAATATCATCTATAAACACTGTGTCTTCGTACCGGTTATCTGGCGGCTCTAAATAAATGGGAAGTTGTACGTCTTTTTTCGGCTCCCGTTCAGCTCTGGAAGGCTCTAGGACCACGAGACTCACACTCCTGTCTACGTCTCAACACCCTCTATCAGAATCCAGAGTTTCGAGAAGATCTGAGAAACTTTATTTTCTGACCCAAAAAAACAATAAGTGGTACCCCTTTGTGTTTTTTGGGGGGAAATTTTCGAGTGTCTCTGATCTTCTCCAAACTTTGGAATCAGATAGGGGGCGCTGAGACGTCGACAGGAGCGCAGGTCTGGTGGCCCTAGAGCCTTCCAGAGCTGAACGGGAGCCCAAAACACAAAAACTTACCAGCTCTCTTTACGCAGTGGCCCCCAAATAACGGGACCACGGGAACTGCCACTTCTATGCAAATTAATCGCTTAAATCACCTGAAAGTTAGATGAATGTGTTTGTTTGAGTGTGCCCAGTACAGTAGAGGTGTTTTCATCCATAAAAATTGTTATTAAATGTGAAATATCTATAAACACTGTGTCCTAGAGTCAGTTATCTGACATGACATCACTCCCTCCCTACGGAGCAGCTACCAGACGCTCCACTAGACCAGGGCGGGGCGGCCCGCAGAGTTCATCCACCCTGTTATTATTTCATCCACCGTTATCAGTTTATCCACCCTGTTATCAGTTCATCCACCGTTATCAGTTTATCCACCCTGTTATCAGTTCATCCACCCTGTTATCAGTTCATCCACCCTGTTATCAGTTCATCCCCCATTATCAGTTTATCCACCCTGTTATTATTTCATCCACCGTTATCAGTTCATCCACCGTTATCAGTTTATCCACCCCTTTATCAGTTCATCCACCCTGTTATTATTTCATCCATTTCATATGAAAACGGAAATTAAATGTGAAATATCATCTATAAACACAACTCAAACATACCAAAAAGGAATCACAAGAAAACAGTAGAGAAAGACCAGGGAGGGATGGGAGAGACAGACCAGGGAGTGATGGGAGGGACGGACCAGGGAGTGATGGGAGGGACGGACCAGGGAGGGATAGGAGGGACAGACCAGGGAGTGACGGGAGGGAGTGACGGGAGGGACGGACCAGGGAGGGACAGACCAGGGAGTGATGGGAGGGACAGACCAGGGAGTGATGGGAGGGACGGACCAGGGAGTGATGGGAGGGACGGACCAGGGAGGGATAGGAGGGACAGACCAGGGAGGGACAGACCATTTAGGGATGGGAGGGACAGACAAGGGAGGGACGGGAGGGGTGGACCAGGGAGGGACGGGAGGGGTGGACCAGGGAGGGACGGCAGGGGCAGACCAGGCAGGGACAGGAGGGATAGATTAGGATGGGGTGGTAGGGACAGACCAGGGTGAGACAGAAAGTTCAGGAGGCCGGGGCGGCCTGCAGAGTTCATCCACCCTGTTATCAATTTCATCCATTTCATATTTCCAATGCAAATTGATATTAAATTTGAAATATAATCTATAAACACTCTGTCTTCGGACCGGTTATCTGGCAGCTCTAAATAAATGGGAAGTTGTACGTCTTTTTTCGGCTCCCGTTCAGCTCTGGAGGGCTCTAGGACCACGAGACTCACACTCCTGTCTACGTCTCAACGCCCTCTATCAGAATCCAGAGTTTCGAGAAGATCTGAGAAACTTTATTTTCTGACCCAAAAAAACAATAAGTGGTACCCCTTTGTGTTTTTTGGGGGGAAATTTTCGAGTGTCTCTGATCTTCTCCAAACTTTGGAATCAGATAGGGGGCGCTGAGACGTCGACAGGAGCGCAGGTCTGGTGGCCCTAGAGCCTTCCAGAGCTGAACGGGAGCCCAAAACACAAAAACTTACCAGCTCTCTTTACGCAGTGGCCCCCAAATAACGGGACCACGGGAACTGCCACTTCTATGCAAATTAATCGCTTAAATCACCTGAAAGTTAGATGAATGTGTTTGTTTGAGTGTGCCCAGTACAGTAGAGGTGTTTTCATCCATAAAAATTGTTATTAAATGTGAAATATCTATAAACACTGTGTCCTAGAGTCAGTTATCTGACATGACATCACTCCCTCCCTACGGAGCAGCTACCAGACGCTCCACTAGACCAGGGCGGGGCGGCCCGCAGAGTTCATCCACCCTGTTATTATTTCATCCACCGTTATCAGTTTATCCACCCTGTTATCAGTTCATCCACCGTTATCAGTTTATCCACCCTGTTATCAGTTCATCCACCCTGTTATCAGTTCATCCACCCTGTTATCAGTTCATCCCCCGTTATCAGTTTATCCACCCTGTTATTATTTCATCCACCGTTATCAGTTCATCCACCGTTATCAGTTTATCCACCCTGTTATCAGTTCATCCCCCATTATCAGTTTATCCACCCTGTTATTATTTCATCCACCGTTATCAGTTCATCCACCGTTATCAGTTTATCCACCCCTTTATCAGTTCATCCACCCTGTTATTATTTCATCCATTTCATATGAAAACGGAAATTAAATGTGAAATATCATCTATAAACACAACTCAAACATACCAAAAAGGAATCACAAGAAAACAGTAGAGAAAGACCAGGGAGGGATGGGAGAGACAGACCAGGGAGTGATGGGAGGGACGGACCAGGGAGTGATGGGAGGGACGGACCAGGGAGGGATAGGAGGGACAGACCAGGGAGTGACGGGAGGGAGTGACGGGAGGGACGGACCAGGGAGGGACAGACCAGGGAGTGATGGGAGGGACAGACCAGGGAGTGATGGGAGGGACGGACCAGGGAGTGATGGGAGGGACGGACCAGGGAGGGATAGGAGGGACAGACCAGGGAGGGACAGACCATTTAGGGATGGGAGGGACAGACAAGGGAGGGACGGGAGGGGTGGACCAGGGAGGGACGGCAGGGGCAGACCAGGCAGGGACAGGAGGGATAGATTAGGATGGGGTGGTAGGGACAGACCAGGGTGAGACAGAAAGTTCAGGAGGCCGGGGCGGCCTGCAGAGTTCATCCACCCTGTTATCAATTTCATCCATTTCATATTTCCAATGCAAATTAATATTAAATTTGAAATATAATCTATAAACACTCTGTCTTCGGACCGGTTATCTGGCAGCTCTAAATAAATGGGAAGTTGTACGTCTTTTTTCGGCTCCCGTTCAGCTCTGGAAGGCTCTAGGACCACGAGACTCACACTCCTGTCTACGTCTCAACGCCCTCTATCAGAATCCAGAGTTTCGAGAAGATCGGAGAAATTTTATTTTCCGACCCAAAAAATACGTAAGTGGTACCCCCTTTGTGTTTTTTGGGGGGAGATTTTCGAGTGTCTCTGATCTTCTCCAAACTTTGGAATCAGATAGGGGGCGCTGAGACGTCGACAGGAGCGCAGGTCTGGTGGCCCTAGAGCCTTCCAGAGCTGAATGGGAGCCCAAAACACAAAAACGTACCAGCTCTCATTTACGCAGTGGCCCCCAAATAACGGGACCACGGGAACTGCCACTTCTATGCAAATTAATCGCTTAAATCACCTGAAAGTTAGATGAATGTGTTTGTTTGAGTGTGCCCTGTACAGTAGAGGTGTTTTCATTCTTAAAATTGATTATTAAATGTGAAATATCATCTATAAACACTGTGTCCTAGAGTCAGTTATCTGACATGACATCACTCCCTCCCTACGGAGCGGCTACCAGACGCTCCACTAGACCAGGGCGGGGCGGCCCGCAGAGTTCATCCACCCTGTTGTTATTTCATCCACCGTTATCAGTTTCATCCACCCTGTTATTATTTCATCCACCGTTATCAGTTTATCCACCCTGTTATCAGTTCATCCACCCTGTTATCAGTTCATCCACCCTGTTATCAGTTCATCCCCCGTTATCAGTTCATCCCCCGTTATCAGTTTATCCCCCGTTAACAGTTTATCCCCCGTTATCAGTTTATCCCCCGTTATCAGTTTATCCACCCTGTTATTATTTCATCCACCGTTATCAGTTCATCCACCGTTATCAGTTTATCCACCCTGTTATCAGTTCATCCACTCTATTATTTCATCCATTTCATATGAAAACGGAAATTAAATGTGAAATATCATCTATAAACACAACTCAAACATACCAAAAAGGAATCACAAGAAAACAGTAGAGAAAGACCAGGGAGGGACAGAGCAGGGAGGGACGGGAGGGACAGATCAGGGAGGGACAGAGCAAGGAGGGACAGACCAGGGAGGGACGGGAGGGACAGAGCAGGGAGGGACGGGAGGGACAGAGCAGGGAGGGACAGAGCAGGGAGGGACGGGAGGGACAGAGCAGGGAGGGACGGGAGGGACAGAGCAGGGAGGGACGGGAGGGACAGACCAGGGAGGGACGGGAGGGACAGAGCAGGGAGGGACGGGAGGGACAGAGCAGGGAGGGACAGAGCAGGGAGGGACGGGAGGGACAGAGCAGGGAGGGACAGAGCAGGGAGGGACAGAGCAGGGAGGGACGGGAGGGACAGACCAGGGAGGGACGGGAGGGACAGAGCAGGGAGGGACGGGAGGGACGGGAGGGACAGAGTAGGGAGGGACAGACCAGGGAGGGACGGGAGGGACAGACCAGGGAGGGACGGGAGGGACAGACCAGGGAGGGACGGGAGGGACAGAGCAGGGAGGGACGGGAGGGACAGAGCAGGGAGGGACGGGAGGGACAGACCAGGGAGGGACGGGAGGGACAGAGCAGGGAGGGACGGGAGGGACGGGAGGGACAGAGCAGGGAGGGATGGGAGGGACAGAGCAGGGAGGGATGGGAGGGACAGACCAGGGAGGGACAGAGCAGGGAGGGACGGGAGGGACAGAGCAGGGAGGGACGGGAGGGACAGAGCAGGGAGGGACGGGAGGGACAGAGCAGGGAGGGACGGGAGGGACAGAGCAGGGAGGGACGGGAGGGACAGAGCAGGGAGGGACAGAGCAGGGAGGGAAAGACCAGGGAGGGACGGACGGGAGGGACAGAGCAGGGAGGCAAGGAGGGACGGGAGGGACAGACCAGGGAGGGACGGGAGGGACAAAGCAGGGAGGGACGGGAGGGACAAAGCAGGGAGGGACGGGAGGGACAAAGCAGGGAGGGATGGGAGGGACAGACCTGGGAGGGACAGACCTGGGAGGGACAGAGCAGGGAGGGACGGGAGGGACAGAGCAGGGAGGGAAAGAGCAAGGAGGGACGGGAGGGACAGAGCAGGGAGGGACAGAGCAGGGAGGGACGGGAGGGACAGAGCAGGGAGGGACGGGAGGGACAGACCAGGGAGGGACGGGAGGGACAAAGCAGGGAGGGACGGGAGGGACAAAGCAGGGAGGGACGGGAGGGACAAAGCAGGGAGGGACAAAGCAGGGAGGGACGGGAGGGACAAAGCAGGGAGGGACGGGAGGGACAAAGCAGGGAGGGACGGGAGGGACAAAGCAGGGAGGGACGGGAGGGACAGACCTGGGAGGGACAGAGCAGGGAGGGACGGGAGGGACAGAGCAGGGAGGGACAAAGCAGGGAGGGATGGGAGGGACAGACCTGGGAGGGACAGACCTGGGAGGGACAGAGCAGGGAGGGACAGAGCAGGGAGGGACAGAGCAGGGAGGGACGGGAGGGACAGAGCAGGGAGGGACGGGAGGGACAGAGCAGGGAGGGACGGGAGGGACAGAGCAGGGAGGGACAGACCAGGGAGGGACGGGAGGGACAGACCAGGGAGGGACGGGAGGGACAGACCAGGGAGGGACGGGAGGGACAGACCAGGGAGGGACGGGAGGGACAGACCAGGGAGGGACGGGAGGGACAGACCAGGGAGGGACGGACCAGGGAGGGACGGGAGGGACGGACCAGGGAGTGATGGGAGGGACGGACCAGGGAGTGATGGGAGGGACGGACCAGGGAGGGACGGGAGGGGTGGACCAGGGAGGGACGGGAGGGGTGGACCAGGGAGGGACAGGAGGGATAGATTAGGATGGGGCGGTAGGGACAGACCAGGGTGAGACAGAAAGTTCAGGAGGCAGGGGCGGCCTGCAGAGTTCATCCACCCTGTTATCAATTTCATCCATTTCATATTTCCAATGCAAATTGATATTAAATTTGAAATATAATCTATAAACACTCTGTCTTCGGACCGGTTATCTGGCAGCTCTAAATAAATGGGAAGTTGTACGTCTTTTTTCGGCTCCCGTTCAGCTCTGGAAGGCTCTAGGACCACGAGACTCACACTCCTGTCTACGTCTCAACGCCCTCTATCAGAATCCAGAGTTTCGAGAAGATCGGAGAAATTTTATTTTCCGACCCAAAAAATACGTAAGTGGTACCCCTTTGTGTTTTTTGGGGGGAAATTTTCAAGTGTCTCTGATCTTCTCCAAACTTTGGAATCAGATAGGGGGCGCTGAGACGTCGACATGAGCGCAGGTCTGGTGGCCCTAGAGCCTTCCAGAGCTGAATGGGAGCCCAAAACACAAAAACTTACCAGCTCTCTTTACGCAGTGGCCCCCAAATAACGGGACCACGGGAACTGCCATTTCTATGCAAATTAATCGCTTAAATCACCTGAAAGTTAGATGAATGTGTTTGTTTGAGTGTGCCCAGTACAGTAGAGGTGTTTTCATCCATAAAAATTGTTATTAAATGTGAAATATCATCTATAAACACTGTGTCCTAAAGTCAGTTATCTGACATGACATCACTCACTCCCTACGGAGCGGCTACCAGACGCTCCACTAGACCAGGGCGGGGCGGCCCGCAGAGTTCATCCACCCTGTTGTTATTTCATCCATCGTTATCAGTTTCATCCACCCTGTTATTATTTCATCCACCCTGTTATTTCATCCCCTTGTAGTAATTTCATCCACCCTGTTATCAGTTCATCCACCCTGTTATCAGTTCATCCACCCAGTTATCAGTTCATCCACCCAGTTATCAGTTCATCCACCGTTATCAGTTTATCCACCCTGTTATCAGTTCATCCACCCTGTTATCAGTTCTTCCACCGTTATCAGTTTATCCACCCTGTTATTATTTCATCCACCCTGTTATTTCATCCCCTTGTAGTAATTTCATCCCCTTGTAGTAATTTCATCCACTTGTAGTAATTTCATCCACCGTTATCAGTTCATCCACCCAGTTATCAGTTCATCCACCCTGTTATCAGTTTTATCCTGCATATGAAAATTGGTATTAAATGTGAAATATCATCTATAAACACTGTGTCTTCGTACCGGTTATCTGGCGGCTCTAAATAAATGGGAAGTTGTACGTCTTTTTTCGGCTCCCGTTCAGCTCTGGAAGGCTCTAGGACCACGAGACTCACACTCCTGTCTACGCCTCAACGCCCTCTATCAGAATCCAGAGTTTCGAGAAGATCGGAGAAACTTTATTTTCCGACCCAAAAAATACGTAAGTGGTACCCCTTTGTGTTTTTTGGGGGGAAATTTTCGAGTGTCTCTGATCTTCTCCAAACTTTGGAATCAGATAGGGGGCACTGAGACGTCGACAGGAGCGCAGGTCTGGTGGCCCTAGAGCCTTCCAGAGCTGAATGGGAGCCCGAAACACAAAAACTTACCAGCTCTCTTTACGCAGTGGCCCCCAAATAACGGGACCACGGGAACTGCCACTTCTATGCAAATTAATCGCTTAAATCACCTGAAAGTTAGATGAATGTGTTTGTTTGAGTGTGCCCAGTACAGTAGAGGTGTTTTCACCCATAAAAATTGTTATTAAATGTGAAATATCATCTATAAACACTGTGTCCTAAAGTCAGTTATCTGGCGGCCACTACATGTTCAAGGTAAAGAAAAAGTGAAGACTCAAGTGCAGAAGGAGTATATTTATTAATAAAATAAACAAAACACAAAAACAAAAATCCACAGAGGGGAAAACGCATAATAAGAAATAACAAAACAACTCAAACATACCAAAAAGGAATCACGAGACAACCGGAGACGTAGACTTGACAACGACCCGACAAAGACAAGGAGTTATCAGTTCATCCACCATTATCAGTTTATCCACCCTGTTATCAGTTTATCCACCCTGTTATCAGTTCTTCAACCGTTATCAGTTTATCCACCCTGTTATCAGTTCTTCCACTGTTATCAGTTCATCCACCATTATCAGTTTATCCACCCTGTTATCAGTTCTTCCACCGTTATCAGTTCTTCCACCATTATCAGTTTATCCACCCTGTTATCAGTTCTTCCACCGTTATCAGTTTATCCACCCTGTTATCAGTTCTTCCACCGTTATCAGTTTATCCACCCTGTTATCAGTTCTTCCACCCTGTTATCAGTTCTTCCACCGTTATCAGTTTATCCACCCTGTTATCAGTTCTTCCACCGTTATCAGTTCTTCCACTGTTATCAGTTTATCCACCCTGTTATCAGTTCATCCACCCTGTTATCAGTTCATCCACCGTTATCAGTTTATCCACCCTGTTATCAGTTCTGCCACTGTTATCAGTTTATCCACCCTGTTATCAGTTCATCCACCGTTACCAGTTTATCCACCCTGTTATTATTTCATCCATTTCATATGAATAGTGATATTAAATGTGAAATATCATCTATAAACACTGTGTCTTCGTACCGGTTATCTGGCGGCTCTAAATAAATGGGAAGTTGTACGTCTTTTTTCGGCTCCCGTTCAGCTCTGGAAGGCTCTAGGACCACGAGACTCACACTCCTGTCTACGTCTCAACACCCTCTATCAGAATCCAGAGTTTCGAGAAGATCTGAGAAACTTTATTTTCTGACCCAAAAAAACAATAAGTGGTACCCCTTTGTGTTTTTTGGGGGGAAATTTTCGAGTGTCTCTGATCTTCTCCAAACTTTGGAATCAGATAGGGGGCGCTGAGACGTCGACAGGAGCGCAGGTCTGGTGGCCCTAGAGCCTTCCAGAGCTGAACGGGAGCCCGAAACACAAAAACTTACCAGCTCTCTTTACGCAGTGGCCCCCAAATAACGGGACCACGGGAACTGCCACTTCTATGCAAATTAATCGCTTAAATCACCTGAAAGTTAGATGAATGTGTTTGTTTGAGTGTGCCCAGTACAGTAGAGGTGTTTTCATCCATAAAAATTGTTATTAAATGTGAAATATCTATAAACACTGTGTCCTAGAGTCAGTTATCTGACATGACATCACTCCCTCCCTACGGAGCAGCTACCAGACGCTCCACTAGACCAGGGCGGGGCGGCCCGCAGAGTTCATCCACCCTGTTATTATTTCATCCACCGTTATCAGTTTATCCACCCTGTTATCAGTTCATCCACCGTTATCAGTTTATCCACCCTGTTATCAGTTCATCCACCCTGTTATCAGTTCATCCCCCATTATCAGTTTATCCACCCTGTTATTATTTCATCCACCGTTATCAGTTCATCCACCGTTATCAGTTTATCCACCCCTTTATCAGTTCATCCACCCTGTTATTATTTCATCCATTTCATATGAAAACGGAAATTAAATGTGAAATATCATCTATAAACACAACTCAAACATACCAAAAAGGAATCACAAGAAAACAGTAGAGAAAGACCAGGGAGGGATGGGAGAGACAGACCAGGGAGTGATGGGAGGGACGGACCAGGGAGTGATGGGAGGGACGGACCAGGGAGGGATAGGAGGGACAGACCAGGGAGTGACGGGAGGGAGTGACGGGAGGGACGGACCAGGGAGGGACAGACCAGGGAGTGATGGGAGGGACGGACCAGGGAGTGATGGGAGGGACGGACCAGGGAGGGATAGGAGGGACAGACCAGGGAGGGACAGACCATTTAGGGATGGGAGGGACAGACAAGGGAGGGACGGGAGGGGTGGACCAGGGAGGGACGGCAGGGGCAGACCAGGCAGGGACAGGAGGGATAGATTAGGATGGGGTGGTAGGGACAGACCAGGGTGAGACAGAAAGTTCAGGAGGCCGGGGCGGCCTGCAGAGTTCATCCACCCTGTTATCAATTTAAATCACCTGAAAGTTAGATGAATGTGTTTGTTTGAGTGTGCCCTGTACAGTAGAGGTGTTTTCATTCTTAAAATTGATTATTAAATGTGAAATATCATCTATAAACACTGTGTCCTAGAGTCAGTTATCTGACATGACATCACTCCCTCCCTACGGAGCGGCTACCAGACGCTCCACTAGACCAGGGCGGGGCGGCCCGCAGAGTTCATCCACCCTGTTGTTATTTCATCCACCGTTATCAGTTTCATCCACCCTGTTATTATTTCATCCACCGTTATCAGTTTATCCACCCTGTTATCAGTTCATCCACCCTGTTATCAGTTCATCCACCCTGTTATCAGTTCATCCCCCGTTATCAGTTCATCCCCCGTTATCAGTTTATCCCCCGTTAACAGTTTATCCCCCGTTATCAGTTTATCCCCCGTTATCAGTTTATCCACCCTGTTATTATTTCATCCACCGTTATCAGTTCATCCACCGTTATCAGTTTATCCACCCTGTTATCAGTTCATCCACTCTATTATTTCATCCATTTCATATGAAAACGGAAATTAAATGTGAAATATCATCTATAAACACAACTCAAACATACCAAAAAGGAATCACAAGAAAACAGTAGAGAAAGACCAGGGAGGGACAGAGCAGGGAGGGACGGGAGGGACAGATCAGGGAGGGACAGAGCAAGGAGGGACAGACCAGGGAGGGACGGGAGGGACAGAGCAGGGAGGGACGGGAGGGACAGAGCAGGGAGGGACAGAGCAGGGAGGGACGGGAGGGACAGAGCAGGGAGGGACGGGAGGGACAGAGCAGGGAGGGACGGGAGGGACAGACCAGGGAGGGACGGGAGGGACAGAGCAGGGAGGGACGGGAGGGACAGAGCAGGGAGGGACAGAGCAGGGAGGGACGGGAGGGACAGACCAGGGAGGGACGGGAGGGACAGAGCAGGGAGGGACGGGAGGGACAGAGCAGGGAGGGACAGAGCAGGGAGGGACAGAGCAGGGAGGGACAGAGCAGGGAGGGACAGAGCAGGGAGGGACAGAGCAGGGAGGGACGGGAGGGACAGACCAGGGAGGGACGGGAGGGACAGAGCAGGGAGGGACGGGAGGGACGGGAGGGACAGGGACGGGAGGGACGGGAGGGACAGAGTAGGGAGGGACAGAGCAGGGAGGGACGGGAGGGACAGAGCAGGGAGGGACGGGAGGGACAGACCAGGGAGGGACGGGAGGGACAGAGCAGGGAGGGACGGGAGGGACAGAGCAGGGAGGGACGGGAGGGACAGAGCAGGGAGGGACGGGAGGGACAGACCATGGAGGGACGGGAGGGACAGAGCAGGGAGGGACGGGAGGGACGGGAGGGACAGAGCAGGGAGGGATGGGAGGGACAGAGCAGGGAGGGATGGGAGGGACAGACCAGGGAGGGACAGAGCAGGGAGGGACGGGAGGGACAGAGCAGGGAGGGACGGGAGGGACAGAGCAGGGAGGGACGGGAGGGACAGAGCAGGGAGGGACAGAGCAGGGAGGGAAAGACCAGGGAGGGACGGACGGGAGGGACAGAGCAGGGAGGCAAGGAGGGACGGGAGGGACAGACCAGGGAGGGACGGGAGGGACAAAGCAGGGAGGGACGGGAGGGACAAAGCAGGGAGGGACGGGAGGGACAAAGCAGGGAGGGATGGGAGGGACAGACCTGGGAGGGACAGACCTGGGAGGGACAGAGCAGGGAGGGACGGGAGGGACAGAGCAGGGAGGGAAAGAGCAAGGAGGGACGGGAGGGACAGAGCAGGGAGGGACAGAGCAGGGAGGGACGGGAGGGACAGAGCAGGGAGGGACGGGAGGGACAGACCAGGGAGGGACGGGAGGGACAAAGCAGGGAGGGACGGGAGGGACAAAGCAGGGAGGGACAAAGCAGGGAGGGACAAAGCAGGGAGGGACGGGAGGGACAAAGCAGGGAGGGACGGGAGGGACAAAGCAGGGAGGGACGGGAGGGACAGACCTGGGAGGGACAGAGCAGGGAGGGACGGGAGGGACAGAGCAGGGAGGGACAAAGCAGGGAGGGATGGGAGGGACAGACCTGGGAGGGACAGACCTGGGAGGGACAGAGCAGGGAGGGACAGAGCAGGGAGGGACAGAGCAGGGAGGGACGGGAGGGACAGAGCAGGGAGGGACGGGAGGGACAGAGCAGGGAGGGACGGGAGGGACAGAGCAGGGAGGGACAGACCAGGGAGGGACGGGAGGGACAGACCAGGGAGGGACGGGAGGGACAGACCAGGGAGGGACGGGAGGGACAGACCAGGGAGGGACAGACCAGGGAGGGACGGGAGGGACAGACCAGGGAGGGACGGACCAGGGAGGGACGGGAGGGACGGACCAGGGAGGGACGGGAGGGACGGACCAGGGAGGGACGGGAGGGACGGACCAGGGAGGGACGGGAGGGACGGACCAGGGAGTGACGGGAGGGACGGACCAGGGAGTGATGGGAGGGACGGACCAGGGAGTGATGGGAGGGACGGACCAGGGAGGGACGGGAGGGGTGGACCAGGGAGGGACGGGAGGGGTGGACCAGGGAGGGACAGGAGGGATAGATTAGGATGGGGCGGTAGGGACAGACCAGGGTGAGACAGAAAGTTCAGGAGGCAGGGGCGGCCTGCAGAGTTCATCCACCCTGTTATCAATTTCATCCATTTCATATTTCCAATGCAAATTGATATTAAATTTGAAATATAATCTATAAACACTCTGTCTTCGGACCGGTTATCTGGCAGCTCTAAATAAATGGGAAGTTGTACGTCTTTTTTCGGCTCCCGTTCAGCTCTGGAAGGCTCTAGGACCACGAGACTCACACTCCTGTCTACGTCTCAACGCCCTCTATCAGAATCCAGAGTTTCGAGAAGATCGGAGAAATTTTATTTTCCGACCCAAAAAATACGTAAGTGGTACCCCTTTGTGTTTTTTGGGGGGAAATTTTCAAGTGTCTCTGATCTTCTCCAAACTTTGGAATCAGATAGGGGGCGCTGAGACGTCGACATGAGCGCAGGTCTGGTGGCCCTAGAGCCTTCCAGAGCTGAATGGGAGCCCAAAACACAAAAACTTACCAGCTCTCTTTACGCAGTGGCCCCCAAATAACGGGACCACGGGAACTGCCATTTCTATGCAAATTAATCGCTTAAATCACCTGAAAGTTAGATGAATGTGTTTGTTTGAGTGTGCCCAGTACAGTAGAGGTGTTTTCATCCATAAAAATTGTTATTAAATGTGAAATATCATCTATAAACACTGTGTCCTAAAGTCAGTTATCTGACATGACATCACTCACTCCCTACGGAGCGGCTACCAGACGCTCCACTAGACCAGGGCGGGGCGGCCCGCAGAGTTCATCCACCCTGTTGTTATTTCATCCATCGTTATCAGTTTCATCCACCCTGTTATTATTTCATCCACCCTGTTATTTCATCCCCTTGTAGTAATTTCATCCACCCTGTTATCAGTTCATCCACCCTGTTATCAGTTCATCCACCCAGTTATCAGTTCATCCACCCAGTTATCAGTTCATCCACCGTTATCAGTTTATCCACCCTGTTATCAGTTCATCCACCCTGTTATCAGTTCTTCCACCGTTATCAGTTTATCCACCCTGTTATTATTTCATCCACCCTGTTATTTCATCCCCTTGTAGTAATTTCATCCCCTTGTAGTAATTTCATCCACTTGTAGTAATTTCATCCACCGTTATCAGTTCATCCACCCAGTTATCAGTTCATCCACCCTGTTATCAGTTTTATCCTGCATATGAAAATTGGTATTAAATGTGAAATATCATCTATAAACACTGTGTCTTCGTACCGGTTATCTGGCGGCTCTAAATAAATGGGAAGTTGTACGTCTTTTTTCGGCTCCCGTTCAGCTCTGGAAGGCTCTAGGACCACGAGACTCACACTCCTGTCTACGCCTCAACGCCCTCTATCAGAATCCAGAGTTTCGAGAAGATCGGAGAAACTTTATTTTCCGACCCAAAAAATACGTAAGTGGTACCCCTTTGTGTTTTTTGGGGGGAAATTTTCGAGTGTCTCTGATCTTCTCCAAACTTTGGAATCAGATAGGGGGCACTGAGACGTCGACAGGAGCGCAGGTCTGGTGGCCCTAGAGCCTTCCAGAGCTGAATGGGAGCCCGAAACACAAAAACTTACCAGCTCTCTTTACGCAGTGGCCCCCAAATAACGGGACCACGGGAACTGCCACTTCTATGCAAATTAATCGCTTAAATCACCTGAAAGTTAGATGAATGTGTTTGTTTGAGTGTGCCCAGTACAGTAGAGGTGTTTTCACCCATAAAAATTGTTATTAAATGTGAAATATCATCTATAAACACTGTGTCCTAAAGTCAGTTATCTGGCGGCCACTACATGTTCAAGGTAAAGAAAAAGTGAAGACTCAAGTGCAGAAGGAGTATATTTATTAATAAAATAAACAAAACACAAAAACAAAAATCCACAGAGGGGAAAACGCATAATAAGAAATAACAAAACAACTCAAACATACCAAAAAGGAATCACGAGACAACCGGAGACGTAGACTTGACAACGACCCGACAAAGACAAGGAGTTATCAGTTCATCCACCATTATCAGTTTATCCACCCTGTTATCAGTTTATCCACCCTGTTATCAGTTCTTCAACCGTTATCAGTTTATCCACCCTGTTATCAGTTCTTCCACTGTTATCAGTTCATCCACCATTATCAGTTTATCCACCCTGTTATCAGTTCTTCCACCGTTATCAGTTCTTCCACCATTATCAGTTTATCCACCCTGTTATCAGTTCTTCCACCGTTATCAGTTTATCCACCCTGTTATCAGTTCTTCCACCGTTATCAGTTTATCCACCCTGTTATCAGTTCTTCCACCCTGTTATCAGTTCTTCCACCGTTATCAGTTTATCCACCCTGTTATCAGTTCTTCCACCGTTATCAGTTCTTCCACTGTTATCAGTTTATCCACCCTGTTATCAGTTCATCCACCCTGTTATCAGTTCATCCACCGTTATCAGTTTATCCACCCTGTTATCAGTTCTGCCACTGTTATCAGTTTATCCACCCTGTTATCAGTTCATCCACCGTTACCAGTTTATCCACCCTGTTATTATTTCATCCATTTCATATGAATAGTGATATTAAATGTGAAATATCATCTATAAACACTGTGTCTTCGTACCGGTTATCTGGCGGCTCTAAATAAATGGGAAGTTGTACGTCTTTTTTCGGCTCCCGTTCAGCTCTGGAAGGCTCTAGGACCACGAGACTCACACTCCTGTCTACGTCTCAACACCCTCTATCAGAATCCAGAGTTTCGAGAAGATCTGAGAAACTTTATTTTCTGACCCAAAAAAACAATAAGTGGTACCCCTTTGTGTTTTTTGGGGGGAAATTTTCGAGTGTCTCTGATCTTCTCCAAACTTTGGAATCAGATAGGGGGCGCTGAGACGTCGACAGGAGCGCAGGTCTGGTGGCCCTAGAGCCTTCCAGAGCTGAACGGGAGCCCGAAACACAAAAACTTACCAGCTCTCTTTACGCAGTGGCCCCCAAATAACGGGACCACGGGAACTGCCACTTCTATGCAAATTAATCGCTTAAATCACCTGAAAGTTAGATGAATGTGTTTGTTTGAGTGTGCCCAGTACAGTAGAGGTGTTTTCATCCATAAAAATTGTTATTAAATGTGAAATATCTATAAACACTGTGTCCTAGAGTCAGTTATCTGACATGACATCACTCCCTCCCTACGGAGCAGCTACCAGACGCTCCACTAGACCAGGGCGGGGCGGCCCGCAGAGTTCATCCACCCTGTTATTATTTCATCCACCGTTATCAGTTTATCCACCCTGTTATCAGTTCATCCACCGTTATCAGTTTATCCACCCTGTTATCAGTTCATCCACCCTGTTATCAGTTCATCCCCCATTATCAGTTTATCCACCCTGTTATTATTTCATCCACCGTTATCAGTTCATCCACCGTTATCAGTTTATCCACCCCTTTATCAGTTCATCCACCCTGTTATTATTTCATCCATTTCATATGAAAACGGAAATTAAATGTGAAATATCATCTATAAACACAACTCAAACATACCAAAAAGGAATCACAAGAAAACAGTAGAGAAAGACCAGGGAGGGATGGGAGAGACAGACCAGGGAGTGATGGGAGGGACGGACCAGGGAGTGATGGGAGGGACGGACCAGGGAGGGATAGGAGGGACAGACCAGGGAGTGACGGGAGGGAGTGACGGGAGGGACGGACCAGGGAGGGACAGACCAGGGAGTGATGGGAGGGACGGACCAGGGAGTGATGGGAGGGACGGACCAGGGAGGGATAGGAGGGACAGACCAGGGAGGGACAGACCATTTAGGGATGGGAGGGACAGACAAGGGAGGGACGGGAGGGGTGGACCAGGGAGGGACGACAGGGGCAGACCAGGCAGGGACAGGAGGGATAGATTAGGATGGGGTGGTAGGGACAGACCAGGGTGAGACAGAAAGTTCAGGAGGCCGGGGCGGCCTGCAGAGTTCATCCACCCTGTTATCAATTTCATCCATTTCATATTTCCAATGCAAATTGATATTAAATTTGAAATATAATCTATAAACACTCTGTCTTCGGACCGGTTATCTGGCAGCTCTAAATAAATGGGAAGTTGTACGTCTTTTTTCGGCTCCCGTTCAGCTCTGGAAGGCTCTAGGACCACGAGACTCACACTCCTGTCTACGTCTCAACGCCCTCTATCAGAATCCAGAGTTTCGAGAAGATCGGAGAAATTTTATTTTCCGACCCAAAAAATACGTAAGTGGTACCCCTTTGTGTTTTTTGGGGGGAAATTTTCGAGTGTCTCTGATCTTCTCCAAACTTTGGAATCAGATAGGGGGCGCTGAGACGTTGACAGGAGCGCAGGTCTGGTGGCCCTAGAGCCTTCCAGAGCTGAATGGGAGCCCAAAACACAAAAACGTACCAGCTCTCATTTACGCAGTGGCCCCCAAATAACGGGACCACGGGAACTGCCACTTCTATGCAAATTAATCGCTTAAATCACCTGAAAGTTAGATGAATGTGTTTGTTTGAGTGTGCCCAGTACAGTGGAGGTGTTTTCATTCTTAAAATTGATTATTAAATGTGAAATATCATCTATAAACACTGTGTCCTAGAGTCAGTTATCTGACATGTAGTGTTGTAGTCGAGACCACCTAAACCGAGACCAAGACAAGACCAAGACTTTGAAGGGCCGAGACCGAGTCAAGACCGAGACCAATGCATGTCCCCACACTCATGATAAAATGTGGAATATGCCTATGATTGGCACTTCTCTCGTATGTGTGGGTGTGTAAGTGTACCATGAGAGAAGTTTTGATCAAATAATCAAAAGGCATTGCAGCTTTGTGGGAATTAATCTTTTTCTTCTATAAGCAAATAACACTTAACTTTTCGTCAATGGGAGGCACTGAAGACGACGTGTCCATATTGTTTACAGTCTATGGTGGACACAAACACCAAACTGACACTAACAGAGTTTTGTGTTTTGTTTTGTGAAAAGCGCTCGTGCCCATTTTAAAACTCAAAGTTCCCTAAGAATGCTAATCTGGATGAGGTATTAATCTCAGACACAGTCCATTATGTCTTAAATGAATGTGAATAACTGGAGGTGGAATATGTATCATACAGATATGCATTAGTATGCTGCTTAAGCAAATTATTTTACATATGTACATATTTTCATTTACAAATTGAAAATGTTTTTGTGCAGCTTTATTGTGCAACAACAAGGAAAAGAAACCCTGTACTTGCATTTTTTGATTAACTACAGTTTGATTTAACAAATATCTCAATGCAACGAAACAATCATTTTTTATTATCTTATGTTTATATCTCATATTATGTATGATCTCTTATATTGATGTTTCTTTTGTTCCAACAGGTTGAATTGTTTTGGTATATAATCATATCAATATTAGAAATAGCATTAACAGTTAACAAATAGCCACATTTTCTGCCATATACAATTTAATAAAATGATCAGCTAGCTAACAAACAACTTTGTTCTGTTTTCACCTCACTCCAGTCTAAACTAAATGATTTTAGACTATTTATTTTACTACACATTCAACATAGGCCTACATAAGCTGAAATACTGTGGATAGTTAAAACTAATAAATCTCACTCTCCACTCTTGCTAAATTGGGTAAGCACACTTGCGTTCTCATTTCTGAGGTGTTCTGAGTAAATTATTAAACTGATTCGTTCAGTTCTGATTACCGTCGTTAAAATGATTCGGTTCAAATGAGTCATTTGGTCGTGAATCGGACATTAGCAGACCCGTTGTGTGTGAATCACGGCTGTCAGAACATCGCGGAAGGTTTGTCACACAGAAAACACTTCATAACTGAATAGAAATTGTTTCCTATTTATTTAATGTATGATTTATGTCAGCTGTTTAGCTGGTCAAACGTTTTTTGAGCGCAATTCACACCGAGCGGTACTTTAAAACAGTTGTCCGAACGCGCAACGTTCAACATGGATTCGGTTTTCTGAACTTTTGATTTAGCTTAATATGTGAAGTATCAGAGAGAGCTTATGTGCTTATTTTGAAGACAGAGAGAGTGCGCGCAGGGTTCTCTGCTCTTTATATGCCTTCAGCTGTGGTCTTGACCGGTCTTGAGACAAAAATCCCGAGACGAGACCGAGTAAAAATGCGGTCGATACCGAGACGAGACCAAGACCTTTAAAAAGTGGTCTCGAGACCGGTCTCGAGACCAAGACCGATCTCGAGTACTACAACACTACTGACATGACATCACTCCCTCCCTACGGAGCGGCTACCAGACGCTCCACTAGACCAGGGCGGGGCGGCCCGCAGAGTTCATCCACCCTGTTATTTCATCCACCGTTATCAGTTTCATCCACCCTGTTATTATTTCATCCACCGTTATCAGTTTCATCCACCCTGTTATTATTTCATCCACCGTTATCAGTTTATCCACCCTGTTATCAGTTCATCCCCCCTGTTATCAGTTCATCCCCCCTGTTATCAGTTCATCCCCCGTTATCAGTTCATCCCCCGTTATCAGTTCATCCCCCGTTATCAGTTCATCCCCCGTTATCAGTTCATCCCCCGTTATCAGTTTATCCCCCGTTATCAGTTTATCCACCCTGTTATTATTTCATCCACCGTTATCAGTTTATCCACCCTGTTATCAGTTCATCCACTCTGTTATTATTTCATCCATTTCATATGAAAACGGAAATTAAATGTGAAATATCATCTATAAACACAACTCAAACATACCAAAAAGGAATCACAAGAAAACAGTAGAGAAAGACCCGGGAGGGACAGATCAGGGAGGGACAGAGCAGGGAGGGACGGGAGGGACAGAGCAGGGAGGGACGGGAGGGACAGAGCAGGGAGGGACAGAGCAGGGAGGGACGGGAGGGACAGATCAGGGAGGGACAGAGCAGGGAGGGACGGGAGGGACAGACCAGGGAGGGACAGAGCAGGGAGGGACGGGAGGGACAGACCAGGGAGGGACGGGAGGGACAGACCAGGGAGGGACGGGAGGGACAGACCAGGGAGGGACGGGAGGGACAGACCAGGGAGGGACGGGAGGGACAGACCAGGGAGGGACAGAGCAGGGAGGGACGGGAGGGACAGAGCAGGGAGGGACAGAGCAGGGAGGGACGGGAGGGACAGAGCAGGGAGGGACGGGAGGGACAGAGCAGGGAGGGACAGACCAGGGAGGGACGGGAGGGACAGACCAGGGAGGGACGGGAGGGACAGACCAGGGAGGGACGGGAGGGACAGAGCAGGGAGGGACGGGAGGGACAGAGCAGGGAGGGACGGGAGGGACAGAGCAGGGAGGGACGGGAGGGACAGAGCAGGGAGGGACAGAGCAGGGAGGGACGGGAGGGACAGACCAGGGAGGGACGGGAGGGACAGAGTAGGGAGGGACAGAGCAGGGAGGGACAGAGCAGGGAGGGATGGGAGGGACAGAGCAGGGAGGGATGGGAGGGACAGAGCAGGGAGGGATGGGAGGGACAGACCAGGGAGGGACAGAGCAGGGAGGGACGGGAGGGACAGAGCAGGGAGGGACAGAGCAGGGAGGGACAGAGCAGGGAGGGAAAGACCAGGGAGGGACAGAGCAGGGAGGGAAAGACCAGGGAGGGACGGACGGGAGGGACAGAGCAGGGAGGGACGGGAGGGACAAAGCAGGGAGGGACGGGAGGGACGGGAGGGACAAAGCAGGGAGGGACGGGAGGGACAAAGCAGGGAGGGATGGGAGGGATGGGAGGGACAGACCTGGGAGGGACAGAGCAGGGAGGGACAGAGCAGGGAGGGACAGAGCAGGGAGGGAAAGAGCAAGGAGGGACGGGAGGGACAGAGCAGGGAGGGACAGAGCAGGGAGGGACGGGAGGGACAGAGCAGGGAGGGACGGGAGGGAAAGAGCAGGGAGGGACGGGAGGGACAGAGCAGGGAGGGACGGGAGGGACAGAGCAGGGAGGGACGGGAGGGACAGACCAGGGAGGGACGGGAGGGACAGACCAGGGAGGGACGGGAGGGACAGACCAGGGAGGGACGGGAGGGACAGACCAGGGAGGGACGGGAGGGACAGGAGGGACAGACCCGGGAGGGACAGACCCGGGAGGGACAGACCAGGGAGGGACAGACCAGGGAGGGACAGACCAGGGGGGGACAGACCAGGGAGGGACAGACCAGGGAGTGATGGGAGGGACGGACCAGGGAGTGATGGGAGGGACGGACCAGGGAGTGATGGGAGGGACGGACCAGGGAGGGACGGGAGGGGTGGACCAGGGAGGGACAGGAGGGATAGATTAGGATGGGGCGGTAGGGACAGACCAGGGTGAGACAGAAAGTTCAGGAGGCCGGGGCGGCCTGCAGAGTTCATCCACCCTGTTATCAATTTCATCCATTTCATATTTCCAATGCAAATTGATATTAAATTTGAAATATAATCTATAAACACTCTGTCTTCGGACCGGTTATCTGGCAGCTCTAAATAAATGGGAAGTTGTACGTCTTTTTTCGGCTCCCGTTCAGCTCTGGAAGGCTCTAGGACCACGAGACTCACACTCCTGTCTACGTCTCAACGCCCTCTATCAGAATCCAGAGTTTCGAGAAGATCTGAGAA
Organism: Pseudorasbora parva; assembly: GCF_024679245.1. Classification (NCBI taxonomy): domain Eukaryota; kingdom Metazoa; phylum Chordata; class Actinopteri; order Cypriniformes; family Gobionidae; genus Pseudorasbora; species Pseudorasbora parva. The sequence continues at coordinate 39,735,010 of NC_090193.1, forward strand.
ACTTTATTTTCTGACCCAAAAAAACAATAAGTGGTACCCCTTTGTGTTTTTTGGGGGGAAATTTTCGAGTGTCTCTGATCTTCTCCAAACTTTGGAATCAGATAGGGGGCGCTGAGACGTCGACAGGAGCGCAGGTCTGGTGGCCCTAGAGCCTTCCAGAGCTGAACGGGAGCCCAAAACACAAAAACTTACCAGCTCTCTTTACGCAGTGGCCCCCAAATAACGGGACCACGGGAACTGCCACTTCTATGCAAATTAATCGCTTAAATCACCTGAAAGTTAGATGAATGTGTTTGTTTGAGTGTGCCCAGTACAGTAGAGGTGTTTTCATCCATAAAAATTGTTATTAAATGTGAAATATCATCTATAAACACTGTGTCCTAAAGTCAGTTATCTGACATGACATCACTCCCTCCCTACGGAGCGGCTACCAGACGCTCCACTAGACCAGGGCGGGGCGGCCCGCAGAGTTCATCCACCCTGTTATTATTTCATCCACCGTTATCAGTTTATCCACCCTGTTATCAGTTCATCCACCGTTATCAGTTTATCCACCCTGTTATCAGTTCATCCACCCTGTTATCAGTTCATCCACCCTGTTATCAGTTCATCCACCCTGTTATCAGTTCATCCCCCATTATCAGTTTATCCACCCTGTTATTATTTCATCCACCGTTATCAGTTCATCCACCGTTATCAGTTTATCCACCCCTTTATCAGTTCATCCACCCTGTTATTATTTCATCCATTTCATATGAAAACGGAAATTAAATGTGAAATATCATCTATAAACACAACTCAAACATACCAAAAAGGAATCACAAGAAAACAGTAGAGAAAGACCAGGGAGGGATGGGAGAGACAGACCAGGGAGTGATGGGAGGGACGGACCAGGGAGTGATGGGAGGGACGGACCAGGGAGGGATAGGAGGGACAGACCAGGGAGTGACGGGAGGGAGTGACGGGAGGGACGGACCAGGGAGGGACAGACCAGGGAGTGATGGGAGGGACAGACCAGGGAGTGATGGGAGGGACGGACCAGGGAGTGATGGGAGGGACGGACCAGGGAGTGATGGGAGGGACGGACCAGGGAGGGATAGGAGGGACAGACCAGGGAGGGACAGACCATTTAGGGATGGGAGGGACAGACAAGGGAGGGACGGGAGGGGTGGACCAGGGAGGGACGGCAGGGGCAGACCAGGCAGGGACAGGAGGGATAGATTAGGATGGGGTGGTAGGGACAGACCAGGGTGAGACAGAAAGTTCAGGAGGCCGGGGCGGCCTGCAGAGTTCATCCACCCTGTTATCAATTTCATCCATTTCATATTTCCAATGCAAATTGATATTAAATTTGAAATATAATCTATAAACACTCTGTCTTCGGACCGGTTATCTGGCAGCTCTAAATAAATGGGAAGTTGTACGTCTTTTTTCGGCTCCCGTTCAGCTCTGGAAGGCTCTAGGACCACGAGACTCACACTCCTGTCTACGTCTCAACGCCCTCTATCAGAATCCAGAGTTTCGAGAAGATCGGAGAAATTTTATTTTCCGACCCAAAAAATACGTAAGTGGTACCCCTTTGTGTTTTTTGGGGGGAAATTTTCGAGTGTCTCTGATCTTCTCCAAACTTTGGAATCAGATAGGGGGCGCTGAGACGTCGACAGGAGCGCAGGTCTGGTGGCCCTAGAGCCTTCCAGAGCTGAATGGGAGCCCAAAACACAAAAACGTACCAGCTCTCATTTACGCAGTGGCCCCCAAATAACGGGACCACGGGAACTGCCACTTCTATGCAAATTAATCGCTTAAATCACCTGAAAGTTAGATGAATGTGTTTGTTTGAGTGTGCCCAGTACAGTAGAGGTGTTTTCATTCTTAAAATTGATTATTAAATGTGAAATATCATCTATAAACACTGTGTCCTAAAGTCAGTTATCTGACATGACATCACTCCCTCCCTACGGAGCGGCTACCAGACGCTCCACTAGACCAGGGCGGGGCGGCCCGCAGAGTTCATCCACCCTGTTGTTATTTCATCCACCGTTATCAGTTTCATCCACCCTGTTATTATTTCATCCACCGTTATCAGTTTCATCCACCCTGTTATTATTTCATCCACCGTTATCAGTTTATCCACCCTGTTATCAGTTCATCCCCCCTGTTATCAGTTCATCCCCCGTTATCAGTTCATCCCCCGTTATCAGTTCATCCCCCGTTATCAGTTCATCCCCCGTTATCAGTTCATCCCCCGTTATCAGTTCATCCCCCGTTATCAGTTTATCCCCCGTTATCAGTTTATCCACCCTGTTATTATTTCATCCACCGTTATCAGTTTATCCACCCTGTTATCAGTTCATCCACTCTGTTATTATTTCATCCACCGTTATCAGTTCATCCACCGTTATCAGTTTATCCACCCTGTTATCAGTTCATCCACTCTGTTATTATTTCATCCATTTCATATGAAAACGGAAATTAAATGTGAAATATCATCTATAAACACAACTCAAACATACCAAAAAGGAATCACAAGAAAACAGTAGAGAAAGACCCGAGAGGGACAGATCAGGGAGCGACAGAGCAGGGAGGGACGGGAGGGACAGAGCAGGGAGGGACGGGAGGGACAGAGCAGGGAGGGACAGAGCAGGGAGGGACGGGAGGGACAGATCAGGGAGGGACAGAGCAGGGAGGGACGGGAGGGACAGACCAGGGAGGGACAGAGCAGGGAGGGACGGGAGGGACAGAGCAGGGAGGGACAGAGCAGGGAGGGACGGGAGGGACAGAGCAGGGAGGGACGGGAGGGACAGAGCAGGGAGGGACGGGAGGGACAGACCAGGGAGGGACGGGAGGGACAGACCAGGGAGGGACGGGAGGGACAGAGCAGGGAGGGACGGGAGGGACAGAGCAGGGAGGGACGGGAGGGACAGACCAGGGAGGGACGGGAGGGAGGGACGGGAGGGAGGGACGGGAGGGACAGACCAGGGAGGGACAGAGCAGGGAGGGACGGGAGGGACAGACCAGGGAGGGACGGGAGGGACAGAGCAGGGAGGGACGGGAGGGACAGAGCAGGGAGGGACGGGAGGGACAGAGCAGGGAGGGACGGGAGGGACAGAGCAGGGAGGGACGGGAGGGACAGACCAGGGAGGGACGGGAGGGACAGAGCAGGGAGGGACGGGAGGGACAGAGCAGGGAGGGACAGAGCAGGGAGGGACAGAGCAGGGAGGGACGGGAGGGACAGACCAGGGAGGGACGGGAGGGACAGAGCAGGGAGGGACAGAGCAGGGAGGGACAGAGCAGGGAGGGACGGGAGGGACAGAGCAGGGAGGGATGGGAGGGACAGAGCAGGGAGGGATGGGAGGGACAGACCAGGGAGGGATGGGAGGGACAGACCAGGGAGGGACAGAGCAGGGAGGGACGGGAGGGACAGAGCAGGGAGGGACAGAGCAGGGAGGGACAGACCAGGGAGGGACGGGAGGGACAGACCAGGGAGGGACAGACCAGGGAGGGACGGGAGGGACAGACCAGAGAGGGACGAGAGGGACAGACCAGGGAGGGACGGGAGGGACAGACCCGGGAGGGACAGACCAGGGAGGGACAGACCAGGGAGGGACAGACCAGGGGGGGACAGACCAGGGGGGGACAGACCAGGGAGGGACAGACCAGGGAGTGATGGGAGGGACGGACCAGGGAGTGATGGGAGGGACGGACCAGGGAGGGACGGGAGGGGTGGACCAGGGAGGGACAGGAGGGATAGATTAGGATGGGGTGGTAGGGACAGACCAGGGTGAGACAGAAAGTTCGGGAGGCCGGGGCGGCCTGCAGAGTTCATCCACCCTGTTATCAATTTCATCCATTTCATATTTCCAATGCAAATTGATATTAAATTTGAAATATAATCTATAAACACTCTGTCTTCGGACCGGTTATCTGGCAGCTCTAAATAAATGGGAAGTTGTACGTCTTTTTTCGGCTCCCGTTCAGCTCTGGAAGGCTCTAGGACCACGAGACTCACACTCCTGTCTACGTCTCAACACCCTCTATCAGAATCCAGAGTTTCGAGAAGATCGGAGAAATTTTATTTTCCGACCCAAAAAATACGTAAGTGGTACCCCTTTGTGTTTTTTGGGGGGAAATTTTCGAGTGTCTCTGATCTTCTCCAAACTTTGGAATCAGATAGGGGGCGCTGAGACGTCGACAGGAGCGCAGGTCTGGTGGCCCTAGAGCCTTCCAGAGCTGAACGGGAGCCCAAAACACAAAAACTTACCAGCTCTCTTTACGCAGTGGCCCCCAAATAACGGGACCACGGGAACTGCCACTTCTATGCAAATTATGCGCTCAGATCACCTGAAAGTTAGATGTGAATGTGTTTGTTTGAGTGTGCCCAGTACAGTAGAGGTGTTTTCACCCATAAAAATTGTTATTAAATGTGAAATATCATCTATAAACACTGTCCTAGAGTCAGTTATCTGGCGGCTATTACGTAAATAGGAAGCTGTACATCTTTGGGTTTCTGGCTCCAGTTCGTTGCTGGAGGCCCTGAATCACTTGAAAGTTAGATTTGGGGGCCACACACACACACACACACACACACACACTATATGCTGGTGTTGTTCTCATTATATGCACTTACACACACACACACACACACTCTATACGTTGGTGTTGGTCACATCATATGCAGCTAATGGTTTATAATGATGTTCACAGAGTTTGGTATTTAATATCACTGTCAGTGCATTGAGCCACGTTAAGCATTTTAGAACGTCTCTAGCTAGAGACATTTTTTAATATCATCGTTCTTTGCTTTAAGAATTTGCAGCGCAATCTGAATTTGGTTTTCTCATTTGCAAATGAATTGTGTTGCTTTAAAAATCGAATGTGAACACAATCCACAATCCGAAGCAGTCAACAAGACCATGTGTTTTGTATTGATACCATTTAACAAAGTTTTCATAGTTGGTTAAATGAAGTCAGTGTGCCACCTACAGGTAAAGAACATGAAAATCATCATTATGAGCAAAATAATCGTGATTATCAGTTAAACCGTTATCGTGCAGCTCTACCTAAACTAAAAGTGTTACAGTTGATTTTGTCCTATATACCATTTTTAGTGAACATTATATATTCACCATAAAGAAAAGAAAATAGCACATTTTTCTTGCACTTTGAATACAACAGTTCAAAAGAGTCGGTAAGATGAAGCAAAGTCTCTTCTGCTCCCCATTTTATTGATCATAAATCCAGTGTAATATTCCTCCAGTGTAGCTCATCTGTTCTCTGTGTGAATATATAGTAAAGTGTGATTTATTCCTGTGATCAAAGCTGAATTTATCATCATTACTCCAGTCTTCAGTGTCACATGACCCTTCACTAATCACTCTCAGATGAAGATTTGATGATCAACACACATTTATGATTATTATCAGTGTTGAAAACGTGATGCATTGTATTTCATGTGATGCATACGTTCTAAAGAACAGACTTTATTAGAAAAATAATCTTTTGTAACTTTTGATCAGTTTAATGCATTTTTGACGAATAAAAGTATCAATTTCCTTAAAGAAACAACTTTTGAAAGGTAGTGTAAGTTTGTCAAACGATATAATATTTTTGTAGTAGTAAATCAATATTGTTACTGTATATATGTGCAGGACTAAAGAGGGCGGCGCTGTGAAGCTGTGGGATCAGGAAATGAAGAGATGCAGAGCGTTTCAGCTGGAGACGGGACTTCCTGTAGAGACGGTCAGATCTGTGTGCAGAGGAAAGGTCAGTCATGTTTATGGTTATTGTAGTTTGAGGCTGCTGTGAGACGGTGTTCATTTGAAGCCTGGTTCAGACTACACGATATTCTGGCACAATCCGTTTGACGTAAGGTGTAGTAGAGATTCGTAAATGACAATGGACCAAAAATCGATCGTTTCATCTCGTATAGTCACATTTTTTGCGGTCCTTCACGACGGGTTCTGTCACATGTGTGACGCTGACCAATCAGAACACAGATGCTTTTCAAACACAGCGAAACGCAATAGATGATGGTGCGGCTAACTCTGCATCAGTGCCATATGACAGCATCTAAACACCATCAGACACACACACAGAGAGGTAACGTTACTCTGCATCAGTGCCATATGACAGCATCTAAACACCATCAGACACACACACACACACACACACACAGGTAACGTTACTCTGCATCAGTGCCATATGACAGCATCTAAACACCATCAGACACAGACACACACAGACAGAGGTAACGTTACTCTTCATCGGTGTCTTATGACAGCATCTAAACACCATCAGACACACACACACACACACACACACACAGAGGTAACGTTACTCTTCATCGGTGTCTTATGACAGCATCTAAACACCATCAGACACACACACACACACACGGGGAGGTAACGTTACTCTGCATCAGTGCATTATGACAGCATCTAAACACCATCAGACACACACACACACACACACACACACACACACACAGAGGTAACGTTACTCTTCATCTGTGTCTTATGACAGCATCTAAACACCATCAGACACACACACACACACACAGAGGTAACGTTACTCTTCATCGGTGTCTTATGACAGCATCTAAACACCATCAGACACACACACACACACACAGAGGTAACGTTACTCTTCATCGGTGTCTTATGACAGCATCTAAACACCATCAGACACACACACACGGAGAGGTAATGTTACTCTGCATCAGTGCCATATCAATCAATCAAGTTTATTTATATTGCACTTTTACAATCACGATTGTGTCAAAGCAGCTTCACAGTGTCAAACAGGATAATATTGCGACAAAATTAGATTTGGCTGTACAGTCGTACTGGAGAAAACAGTGATGTTATCTGCTTATTTTAATTTATCATATAGCGACAATGTTGGCAGATCAGTATTATAGTTTATAGAATTAAATAAGACCTAATTCATAAATTTTATTTGTATAATAAGTTGAATAACTTTAATCATATTTTTAGTGTCCCCAACTGAGCAAGCCAAGCCAAAGGCGACAGTGGCAAGGAACCAAAACTCCATCAGGGCATGATGGAGAAAAATAAACCTTGGGAGAAACCAGACTCAGTCGGGGTGCCAGTTCTCCTCTGGCCTATTAACACACCGTGTAAGATTATTATTCTGGCAACCTTACAGGTCGGAAATCATATTAGATCGGATTATTCAAAATTTTCAGGGTATCACGGATTAGATGCCTTATGACAGCATCTAAACACCATCAGACACAAGGCACTGATGCAGAGTAACGTTACCTCTCCGTGTGTGTATGTGTGTATGACAGCATCTAAACATCATCAGACACACACACACACACACACAGAGGTAACGTTACTCTTCATCGGTGTCTTATGACAGCATCTAAACAACATCAGACACACACACACACACACACACACAGAGGTAACGTTACTCTGCATCAGTGCATTATGACAGCATCTAAACACCATCAGACACACACACACACACACACACACACACACACACACACACACGGGGAGGTAACGTTACTCTGCATCAGTGCATTATGACAGCATCTAAACACCATCAGACACACACACACACACACACACACACACACGGGGAGGTAACGTTACTCTGCATCAGTGCATTATGACAGCATCTAAACACCATCAGACACACACACACACACACACGGGGAGGTAACGTTACTCTGCATCAGTGCATTATGACAGCATCTAAACACCATCAGACACACACACACACACACACACACACACACACACACACACACACACACACACACACACACACACACACACACAGAGAGGTAACGTTACTCTGCATCAGTGCCTTATGACAGCATCTAAACACCATCAGACACACACACACACACACACACACACACACACACACAGAAGTAACGTTACTCTGTATCAGTGCCTTATGACAGCATCTAAACACCATCAGACACACACACACACACACACACACACACACACACACACACACACACACAGAAGTAACGTTACTCTGTATCAGTGCCTTATGACAGCATCTAAACACCATCAGACACACACACACACACACACACACATACACACACACACACACACACACACAGAAGTAACGTTACTCTGTATCAGTGCCTTATGACAGCATCTAAACACCATCAGACACACACACACACACACACACACACACAGAAGTAACGTTACTCTGTATCAGTGCCTTATGACAGCATCTAAACACCATCAGACACACACACACACACACACAGAAGTAACGTTACTCTGCATCAGTGCCTTATGACAGCATCTAAACACCATCAGACACATACACACACACACACACACACAGAGAGGTAACGTTACTCTGCATCAGTGCCTTATGACAGCATCTAAACACCATCAGACACACACACACACACACACACACGGAGAGGTAACTACTCTTCATCAGTGCCTTATGACAGCATCTAAACACCATCAGACACACACAGACACACACACACACACACACACACACACACACACACACACACACACACACGGAGAGGTAACTACTCTTCATCAGTGCCTTATGACAGCATCTAAACACCATCAGACACACACACACACACACACACACACACACACACACACACACACACGGAGAGGTAACTACTCTTCATCAGTGCCTTATGACAGCATCTAAACACCATCAGACACACACACACACACACACACACACACACACACACACACACACACGGAGAGGTAACTACTCTTCATCAGTGCCTTATGACAGCATCTAAACTGTACAAAGAAATAACAGAGGCTATTTCAATCAATCAACTTTATTTATATCGCGCTTTTACAATGACGATTGTTTCAGAGCAGCTTCACAATGGTAAACAGGACAATACTGCAACACAATTTGATTTGGCTAGTTTATAGAATTAACTATGACCTAATTATTAATGCGTGTAATTTGTATATTTAGTTGAATAACTTTGATCATAATGTTAGCGTCCCCAACTGAGCAAGCCAAGCCAAAGGAACCAAAACTCCATCAGGGCATGATGGAGAAAAATAAACCTTGGGAGAAACCAGACTCAGTCGGGGTGCCAGTTCTCCTCTGGCCTATTAACACACCGTGTATGATTATTATTCTGGCAACCTTACAGGTCAGAAATCATATTAGATAGGAATATTCGAAAATTTGGGTATCACGGAAGAGACGGGTTTATTTAGGATGGAGTGTCGATTACACAATAATATGAATACATGAAAGATCGGAGTTATTGCACCGGAGACGGGTTTATTGAGGATGACGGGCCGGTGAGGCAAATTCAGAGGAGACCCCAATTGACACGGACTCAGCAGACACTCCAGGGCCCTCGTTTATCAACAGTGCGTAGAAAAGGTTCTATATTTCGTCGTATGACTGAAATTTAAAAGGTGTCTTAAGTACAAGAAAATCCGTATTTATCAAACGTGCGTACACAGTTCTTACGCACATGAGTAAGCAATCGTTGTTGATAAATCCCACACGTGTTTAAGTGCCATGCTCGTTCACATTCACAGTCTTTAGCATTCAGAAACGCCTCTAATGAACCCTATATGGTGACAACACATCCCTTTAAAAATCACGAGATTGCGGTGAAGGAAAAAAACAAACAATTATGGCAAAAAGAAACACAAAATGAGTCAATCATTTTGACGTTGACGGCAATGACAATAACAATAACAACAAATTTGCAACACAAATGATTATTTGTCTAGCAGAGAACAGAATGAAACACTTTTCTATTTACATAATTCAATTTGTTGGTTTATGATGGTGCTTTTATGGCGATGTGGGTGCAGTCTGCTCCAATTCTGTTTGGAAATCTGGCGATAGCAAAGCCCCATTTTATTTTGGCTTGTTGAGGATTTCAGTAAGGGAGCTGTGGGTTGGGTCCAAGGAAATAATTGCATCCAACATTTGTCACAACTGTCTTTTTTAGGGTTTGAAACCAATAACGCATTGTGTTTAAAATAACTTTATATCTATATCTATCTATCGATCCATCCATCCATCTAAATAATCTATAAAGATATATAGTCATTTTAAACACAATACGTAATAATATACAGTCTTGTTCAAAATAATAGCAGTACAATGTGACTAACCAGAATAATCAAGGTTTTTCGTATATTTTTTATTGCTACGTGGCAAACAAGTTACCAGTAGGTTCAGTAGATTGTCAGAAAACAAATGAGACCCAGCATTCATGATATGCACGCTCTTAAGGCTGTGCAATTGGGCAATTAGTTGAATTAGTTGAAAGGGGTGTGTTCAAAAAAATAGCAGTGTGGCATTCAATCACTGAGGTCATCAATTTTGTGAAGAAACAGGTGTGAATCAGGTGGCCCCTATTTAAGGATGAAGCCAACACTTGTTGAACATGCATTTGAAAGCTGAGGAAAATGGGTCGTTCAAGACATTGTTCAGAAGAACAGCGTACTTTGATTAAAAAGTTGATTAGAGAGGGGAAAACCTATAAAGAGGTGCAAAAAATGATAGGCTGTTCAGCTAAAATGATCTCCAATGCCTTAAAATGGAGAGCAAAACCAGAGAGACGTGGAAGAAAACGGAAGACAACCATCAAAATGGATAGAAGAATAACCAGAATTAGGCTTGGGCGGTATCCAAATTTTGATACCGTCATACCTCCTCCCTATTTTACCTCGGTATACGGTATTACCGTGAATAATTAAAACATTATGATGTAAGGCTCAGACAGCGTCAACAAACTGTTGGCTTGGCTTATATATATATATATATATATATATATAGGCCTATATTTTTATTTTATTTTTTACATTTGAGCCCCTGCCCCTGAGAAACTCTCTGCACGTTTTATGCTTACCGTTATGAGACAATTGTCAGACAATTGACTTTTTTTTTGTGAGTCCCATGTCCACTTGATTTTTGTGGAGTTCATGCTTATTGCTTACATTGACAGCTGTGTGACAAAAGGCTTCGGCAATATTACAGCATAGTCCGAGGGCGCGCTCGGTTTTTCATCCACGCAGCAGTGAGTGGATGGTGGTTTCGAATATGCGCCCTTAGGTTCAAGGTATTTCCATCTCTCGCGGTCATCTTTTTGTTGCACAATTTGCAAATTGCCTCGTCTGTATTTACCGTCAAAACCCAAAATACTTCCAAACTGCAGAAGTTGTGTTCTTTTTCGAGAACGAATAACTCAGTGCCCGACTCGCCGTCTTTTCCCCCCTCTCTCTCTCTCTCTCTCTCTAATCCACGCTGTCACAACAACGCATACACATATTTAGGCATTTAATAAATAAATAGTATTTAATATGTAAATAGTTTAATTAGTTCAACTTATTAAATATTTAATAATTAATTGTAAATCAGCAATATGTAAGTTGATCTTTTTTTTTTTTTGACGGTTTGACGGTATTGAAACTGATACCGTTGCTATTTTTAGATCCCGCGGTATACCATTTTACCGTATTACCGCCCAAGCCTAACCAGAATGGCAAAGGCTCAGCCAATGATCACCTCCAGGATGATCAAAGACAGTCTGGAGTTACCTGTAAGTACTGTGACAGTTAGAAGACGTCTGTGTAAAGCTAATCTATTTTCAAGAATCCCCCGCAAAGTCCCTCTGTTAAAAAAAAGGCATGTGCAGAAGAGGTTACAATTTGCCAAAGAACACATCAACTGGCCTAAAGAGAAATGGAGGAACATTTTGTGGACTGATGAGAGTAAAATTGTTCTTTTTGGGTCCAAGGGCCACAGGCAGTTTGTGAGACGACCCCCAAACTCTGAATTCAAGCCACAGTACACAGTGAAGACAGTGAAGCATGGAGGTGCAAGCATCATGATATGGGCATGTTTCTCCTACTATGGTGTTGGGCCTAGTTATCGCATTCCAGGGATCATGGATCAGTTTGCATATGTTAAAATACTTGAAGAGGTCATGTTGCCCTATGCTGAAGAGGACATGCCCTTGAAACGGTTGTTTCAACAAGACAATGACCCAAAACACACTAGTAAACGGGCAAAGTCTTGGTTCCAAACCAACAAAATTAATGTTATGGAGTGGCCAGCCCAATCTCCAGACCTTAATCCAATTGAGAACTTGTGGGGTGATATCAAAAATGCTGTTTCTGAAGCAAAACCAAGAAATGTGAATGAATTGTGGAATGTTGTTAAAGAATCATGGAGTGGAATAACAGCTGAGAGGTGCCACAAGTTGGTTGACTCCATGCCACACAGATGTCAAGCAGTTTTAAAAAACTGTGGTCATACAACTAAATATTAGTTTAGTGATTCACAGGATTGCTAAATCCCAGAAAGAAAAAAAATGTTTGTACAAAATAGTTTTGAGTTTGTACAGTCAAAGGTAGACACTGCTATTTTTTTGAACACACCCCTTTCAACTAATTGCCCAATTGCACAGCCTTAAGAGCGTGCATATCATGAGTGCTGGGTCTTGTTTGTTTTCTGAGAATCTACTGAACCTACTGGTAACTTGTTTGCCACGTAGCAATAAAAAATATACTAAAAACCTTGATTATTCTGGTTATTCACATTGTACTGCTATTATTTTGAACAAGACTGTATATATATATAGTGTCAAATAAATTTAGCACGATCATTCGAATATACTCCCAGGTTTCTACTGATACAAAGCTATATGTTAATTGCTGAAGTAACCCTTTACATGCTGTTCTATGTGTAGTATCGCTGTTCTACCACTAGATTCTCTGCGTAAGCATGCTCAGAGGTGTGCTTATATTTACACACATTTCTAGGTATAAGTGCAAGTTGGTAAATCCCACACTTTGCGTGAAACTGTTCTTACGAACTCACTACGCACAGAACTGTGCGTACGCACCTTCGATAAATGAGGGCCCTGGATGAGCTGGTCATGTCCAGACGCAGGTCCACAATCCGATCTGGACACGGCCTGGATTCGGGATAAACCTTGGGATAAACAGAGAGACTAACATTAGTGTGGATGCCACTCTTTTTATGATGTGTTATGTGTGTTTATTGGATAAAAGGGAAAGATCTTGGTGGGGACGAAGGATGGCGAGATCATCGAGGTGGGAGAGAAGAACGCCGCCTCCAACACCATGATAAACGGACACACACAGGGACGCATCTGGGGTCTGGCCACACACCCCTCCAAAGACGTCTTCATCTCCGCCAGCGATGACGGAACCATCCGGATCTGGGACCTGGCAGATAAGGTGAGGGATTGTGGGTAATGGAGGCGTTTCTTTCGCACTTTCATCAAACACTCAGCGCTCGTCATATATCACAACTATGGTGTTTTCAACCACATCATGCTTAGTTTAGGTTTCAGACATTTAAATGCACATAAATACCAGCAAAAACACACACACTGATGTCTAAAGCGGCAATGACAATCTGACTGTGTTTTATTCATATCAGATACATATTATATAAGTTACTCTACAGTTCTCTCACTGCACCGGTCACTCACTCTCATGTGTTTTGTGAGATGTAATGTAAATCCGACAGATCCGATTCCCTGAGGCGAATATAGATCAACTAACATGATCATAAAGGGTTTTACATGACAAAACACATTCACCTACACACATTTGGAAGTCAGAATATCAGAGTTCATGACATAGTTAACAAGTTTGGGTATATTTAGAAAAAAAAATTAACGATATAAAAAACTAAGCTGTCATAAGCTCTATTCGCACGGGATTAGTATTATCCAGGGACCTCTGTGATTTAGAAATTACTCCCACATCTGAGTTTTGCGTGGTACATTCGCACGGGATAAGCAAAGCCTGTGATTTTACTCGAATTTACGGACTTCTCCCGGATATGATGTCAAGACTTCGTTATAGATACAGGGAGTGCAGAATTATTAGACAAATGAGTATTTTAACCACATCATCCTCGTTATGCATGTTGTCTTACTCCAAGCTGTATAGGCTGGAAAGCCTACTACCAATTAAGCATATTAGGTGATGTGCATCTCTGTAATGAGAAGGGGTGTGGTCTAATGACATCAACACCCTATATCAGGTGTGCATAATTATTAGGCAACTTCCTTTCCTTTGGCAAAATGGGTCAAAAGAAGGACTTGACAGGCTCAGAAAAGTCAAAAATAGTGAGATATATGCAGAGGGATGCAGCAGTCTTAAAATAGCCAAGCTTCTGAAGCGTGATCATCGAACAATCAAGCGTTTCATTCAAAATAGTCAACGGGGTCGCAAGAAGCGTGTGGAAAAACCAAGGCGCAAAATAACTGCCCGTGAACTGAGAAAAGTCAAGCGTGCAGCTGCCAAGATGCCACTTGCCACCAGTTTGGCCATATTTCAGAGCTGCTACAGAGCTGTTACTGGAGTGCCCAAAAGCACAAGGTGTGCAATACTCAGAGACATGGCCAAGGTAAGAAAGGCAGAAAGTCGACCACCACTGAACAAGACACACAAGCTGAAACGTCAAGACTGGGCCAAGAAATATCTCAAGACTGATTTTTCTAAGGTTTTATGGACTGATGAAATGAGAGTGAGTCTTGATGGGCCAGATGGATGGGCCCGTGGCTGGATTGGTAAAGGGCAGAGAGCTCCAGTCCGACTCAGACGCCAGCAAGGTGGAGGTGGAGTACTGGTTTGGGCTGGTATCATCAAAGATGAGCTTGTGGGGCCTTTTCGGGTTGAGGATGGAGTCAAGCTCAACTCCCAGTCCTACTGCCAGTTTCTGGAAGACACCTTCTTCAAGCAGTGGTACAGGAAGAAGTCTGCATCCTTCAAGAAAAACATGATTTTCATGCAGGACAATGCTCCATCACACGCGTCCAAGTACTCCACAGCGTGGCTGGCAAGAAAGGGTATAAAAGAAGAAAACCTAATGATATGGCCTCCTTGTTCACCTGATCTGAACCCCATTGAGAACCTGTGGTCCATCATCAAATGTGCGATTTACAAGGAGGGAAAACAGTACACCTCTCTGAACAGTGTCTGGGAGGCTGTGGTTGCTGCTGCACGCAATGTTGATGGTGAACAGATCAAAACACTGACAGAATCCATGGATGGCAGGCTTTTGAGTGTCCTTGCAAAGAAAGGTGGCTATATTGGTCACTGATTTGTTTTTGAATGTCAGAAATGTATATTTGTGAATGTTGAGATGTTATATTGGTTTCACTGGTAAAAATAAATAATTGAAATGGGTATAAATTTGTTTTTTGTTAAGTTGCCTAATAATTCTGCACTCCCTGTATAGCTGTATGAAATCATAAAAAGGCATCAATATCGTTTTGATTATTTTATAGTAATAAATAAACAATTTCATTCAGTTAGAGAACAGACGTCATGAACTGAGCTCAGACCAGCGGCAGGAGTCAGATTTCATTCATCACGAGTGAGAAGCTGACGATATAAGGCGGAAGATTCAGGTTCAGAGCTAAATGTAAAAGCGCCCGTTTAAACGAGCGTGTCATTGTACTGTTCTGTTCTGTTTTTCATTATGAAAAGTATTGATGTTAATATTAAACACCCCATTCAATCAGATTACTCCCAAATTGATACTCATTCTATTCATAACGGTGCGCATTATGAATGCAGACTCCATTCTTTGTGAAAGATAAAGATAGAAATGCTCACAGGGGAAAAAAAACGTGCAAAAATTATATATGATCCGCCTAATCCTGGCCAAATCACAGAGATGTTGATTCGCACGGGACTAATATTATCACAGAACCTCGGTGTTCGGCGAAATATGGTAGGTCACTTGCGGGGGAATTTTTACTTTACAAATTACAGACATGGCCGATTCGCACGGGATTAAGATCACAGACAGCCTCCGCAATTATTACAAAACATTACAAATCGCAGTCCCGTGTGAATAGGGAATAGGCGATAAGGCGATGCATTATAAAATATTTAGCCTGAGAATATGGTCATAAATTACAATAAAGCTGAACTGAAGCTGGTTTAGCATACTAAGAATACAGACGACTTGACTTGAATACAGACACTGTTTTTATCAGTGCTGTAAATGTTCTTTAGTGTTAAATTAGGCCTGTTGAAGTTGGGTTAGTTTTAACTATGAATTTAAGTAAATTGTGTTTTGTATCAATTTATATATTTTTCTCCGCCAGCGTTAAAAAAAAAAAGTTGCTAGTGTTTTTGACCATTTTCACAAAAACTTAATAGCCCATAGAATATTTAGTTTTATGAATATCTGAGCATGCAATATATCAAAAGAAAGAGCTGACCCTCTTCTTTTAAACAAAAATAATCGTTTAAGTGGCTTTTTTTATTTTTAAGTATTGGTTTGTTTGGCACCGGTATCGTAAAACACCCAAACGATACCCAACCCTACAAATAACACTTTGTAATTTTTTTTGTTTCCCAGAAACTTCTGAACAAAGTCAGTCTTGGTCATCCGGCAAAGTGCACGGCGTACAGTCCGAACGGTGAAATGGTGTCGATCGGGATGGAGAACGGAGAGTTCATCGTCCTGCTGGTGAACTCACTGACTGTGTGGGGCAAAAAGAGAGACCGCAGCGTGGCCATCCAGGACATACGGTCAGCACACACACTGCATGACAAACACGGGACAGAGTATGAGCAATAATAATAAATCACTGGAATAACCCAGTGTTCATTTGGACAGCAAATTTAATTTTACTCAGTCGTTTGGCCAAAATGCCATTTAGTTTGTCATATTTTAGTCACCTTTAGTTTTAGTCGGCTATAATCTAATGACAGGGTATATACAGCAATCCTTAAGTTAAATTTACTACTTTTTAATACCTTTTTTACTACCTTCAGAATATTTTTTAAAACCATCACGACACTGAATTGCAAGTGTTAATCAGCGACCTTTCTATTATTTACACAGATTTTGACATATATAACATACAAAAAAAAAGAATAGATTTAGAATCGACGAAGTGAGTGTCAGATACAGATCGGAAATCTGTTATAAGTTATCATTCAGACACAGTAAAATACATCTCAACATTCACAAAGGTTGGTGAAGGAGAAGCATTACTGCATACACATTTGATTTCAATTAATAATTGGTAATGTAACATTATTTAGTGTTTTTTAAAATTATTAAAATTATTTTTTTGTCCAACAACAAAACCTGAGCCAAATATTACAATTATATAGCTGTGATAAGTTGTTGAATTTAACAAAATACTAAAAACTAGTGTTGTCAATTGATTAAAAACGTTAACTAGATTAATCACACATTTTTTCTGTGATTAATTGCAATAAAAAAAAGAAATGTTTTTGTACGTTTTTAATATATTTTTTAATATAATAATTTCACAGTTAATCAAATTAATGTAGAAACAACATAAAGACCGTATATTTTAAATACTTGTTTAAATGGCATCTTTTTATGAATGAAGGCCAGTATTACTGATATTAATACAGCTACTGATTTTTTTTTTTTTTTTACATTTATTATTAGGCTTCAAAAATATAACAGTTTTGAATTTAAGTAGACTTAAAACAATGCTAACATAAACCCATAATAAATGTCATGTTTACTCCTGCCCTTCCTGTCTTAACAATTATGAAATATACAGAAATGTAATAAAGTTATCAAAGTTATATGCAGTCTGCACTGCATAAACTATAAATTAAATAGTTAATCCTTATTAAAGCTACAAAAGTTATTTAGTCAAGAGCAGCGAGTCCTTTTCTCTGTTCCCTTTGTTCTTTAACTTTACTGACAGGAAGCTTTATTGGCTGCTGCCCCTTTAAGAGCAGACAGACACGCGGATCTCACTGTCTATGGATCGCGCCTCATTCTCTCACAACTCTTTGTTCATTTTAGACTTTATATAAATCATTTAAGATTGCTCTTATGAGGATAGATGTTGAAGATATGCCTTGAAGCAAGTCTAAAATAAAACGTAAGCCAGCCCCTTCTGTTGAGCGCGCAGTGTTCGGAGATGATGCCGAACGGCCGCTGAATATGACGTCAGCATCAAACACACGCCGAGACGGAGACGAAAGATCTTTGATTATGTGCCCCGATATGCTAAAGCCCATATTTAAACGAAACTAACGCGAACGCAGGTAGAATTTCAATCAGAATAGGACACCTTATAGTCTGAAAAAATAATACCTAATTTGGAAAAAAATAATACCTCTGAGACCACATTTAACACTTTTAATGGCCTTAAATTTGACAATTTTGATTTATCACTTTTTAATACTTTTTAAAACCCCGCGGACACCCTGAATGAGTTTAGTTCAATCGTAATGCATTTAAGCATCACATAACCGACTGTTACTTGAGTACACGTTAAAACTGACATTTTGACAATTGTGTGTTTGATCATTCAAGCGCAAAAATACACGAAAGCACTCAAATCACTTTGTTTTTTAAAAATATCCATATAATTTTTATAATGTTGTATTTCTGCTTTAGTTAGTATATCATGTTAACTAAAGCTTCAAATAAATATTTGTTTTATTTCAGTTATATTTATTTAATTCAAGTAATGAAAATGTTTTAATGGTTTTAGTTAATATTGTAACCCTGATACTTAAGTGAATATGCATGTCAAATCCTGTTCTTAGTCTTTCCTCCTGACGATGAATTAAATGGGAATGAAATTAAATAGTTTATAGTGTAGCCAAAAACAGATAAATAATGCGTGACTTAATTATAGTAGCATAACTATAGCCACTATGTTAAGACTGTGTCTTAAAGGCACAATATATAATGTTTCAGCATTAAAAATATAAAAAAATCACTATATCTGTTATATATTTTTTAAAGTTGTGTGTTTACATTATCCCGACAGTTCTAAATCCAGAGAAATTAATATTTTAATTCAAAGACACGGACCTGTCTTTATTTCCGTTATGTCGCCCGTCTATCACGTCATATCTACGTTTGCGTCTTCCTGCGGAACCGCCAAACTCAAAGAGGAACACTGACAGTAAAAGGGGAACACCCGTTTAAAAAGGTCTGTATGATAATGGATCATGACTACTCTTTGCCTGTACGTTCTGCCAGCTCAACAGAGCGCAAACGTACGGGTGAAAAAAATGACCCGAGAAGATTTTGGGACAGTATAAGAAGATATCCAAACACATGCAATGACACCTGATTCGGCTTATGAAACCTTTAATTATTACAATTACATGTAGGGATGCACCGAATCCAGGATTCGGGTTCAGATTCGGCCGAATATTGGGCTTTTTGACTTGGTTTGGTTTCTGCCGAACCTTAGAATTTTTTTCCACCGAACCGAACCCGCTTGCACTACGCGATACTGGTCGAACATGATGCTGCGGTTGATTATGGCAACGTGTTTACTAGGTGGCCCGCTCGAATGCAGTAGGCTGTGAGAAAGTGAAAATGGAACTTGTGAACAGAAAATGTGTTTGGCAGTACTTTCAGTCACAAGAAGGCAATTCAAGTTGATCTATATGTTCAGTTTGCAATGCCGATTTGTCTCGTGGTGGCAAAAACCCTAAACAATAGCTGCTGGATGTCCGGTTCGCGAACGAATCGTTCTTTTTAACCGGATCTTTTTAGTGATCCGGGCGAACCAGGTCACCAAATCGGACTGAATCGTTCTAAACGGCTCGCGTCTCAAATCAGCGCTGATCCCACAAGTTACTATAGTTACTCACTTTCTGACATGAGTGACAGTCCCTCAGACTAGAAATAAACTAATATCTTGAAGTATATGCTGTAACTCCAGCAGTTCACTGAACTGAGGCATGTTTTGCTGTGAGAACCGGTGAGCTGAGATACTGCATGCGTGATAGCGCCGTCTTGAACAGAACTGTTTCTCTCGGAGTAGGACGGCTGCTGTTTCTCTCGGAAAACTGATGCTGATAATATATGAGCACGGGTGAACCAAGGATTTGTGTAAGTTTATGTTATGTCAATGTAAGTTTATTTAATATGTGTAAAACATCAGTGTTTGCACGACAGTGGCTGTATTGAGTGCTTTTGCAAAACATGAATTAAAAAACGTATCCAAGATGATGAGGATGACAATAATAATTATTACTATACTAAGTTTTGATTACAAATACTTTACATGAATGTGTTTGAATGTATTTTCATCCGCCGGGATGATATAAATGACTACAGACAGCAATACGGCAGTGTCATCCTTTTAAAATTAAATTAAAAATACACTGCTGTGGACGTTGATTATGTCATTAATGTGTTTACTGTGATAATGGACTGAGGATGGGAGTTGGATTCGGTATTCGGTTTCGGATTCGGCAGAATATTAACTAGTGGATTCGGTATTCGGCCGAACCTCAAAAATCTGGATTCGGTGCATCCCTAATTACATGTGATGAAACATGTTTTGTAGCGAAGAGTCTGGACAACATCTCTCCAGGACGAGGGTAGTAGATGCCTGATCTAAACGTTAGTAGCAGCGACCCAAGTTGATAGACAGAATGTTCCACAAGCGCGGATGCCATGTCAACATACCTATAATTTGAGTAACTCAAATTATGATGCGCGGTTAATATGTCAACATACCTATAAATCACTCAACTTATAGGTATGTTGAGATAGCCACCGCCCGCACAACATTCTGTCTCACACATTAGCTAACGTTACTGATAAGTTTGTTAACTAACGGTAGCTCACTGCTATTTCATTAGATTGACATTACATAAAGTGAAAAGCCATAACTAAACGTAACAACAATAGAGATGTAATATAATACATTACCTTGTCAGTGAGCATGTTTTCTGCTGGAGATGCCAGATTCGCTGGTTGACATTGACAATGACAACAACTCCCATGAGCCCACGCACTTTCCCGACATCATCAAAGTACGTCTGTTATTATTTTGAATGAGTGACCCCTAGTGGCCAAAAGTAACATACTGCACGTTTAAGCACTAATTTGTAATCAAACTGTAATCAGTCTTACTTTTCTAATTCAAATTGAACCGTTTTTAACATTTTATATAACTAATTTAAAAAAGTTAGGACCAGTCTTACAGAAAAAAAAATGCGATGACTTACTTTTAAGACTAGTCTAAGTGGTTAATGCAACCGGCCCCAGGACTCTTATTTTGAAATGCCTTACTATTGCAGTTCAGATGATGAGATCAAATATTCATCGTTACAAGCGTCTAAATCATATGACTATATAAAGTAAATATTGTGATTATTCCTCAGCATTAGCTCATGAACATTGCCTGTCATAATTGTGTGTCATTGATTGATTGAGCCGCTCTGAAGCGCTGTGGCGTGAGCCTGGAGAAGCTCAACAGCTCCGTGTTTTCCCGCCGTTAGATCTGTTCTGACGGATCTCTTCCCTCACTAACATTATCATCTCGTTTTTATGCGTTGACGAAAAAGACAGTATGTTTTAGTCATAGTTTTTGTCATCCAACGGTAGTTTTTATTTAGTTATCGTCTCGTTTTGGTCAGTGTAAAAAGGTTTATCACAGGTAAAATGTAAATTAGCACGGGTCTGGTGATACCCAGACAAAGCATTTATTAGTTCTGTGAAACAAAAACAAAAAATCAATGTTACTCACCTATCGAGAAGAAATAAAGCAACCTCGGCGTCCGATTGCAGGCCTTCGCTCCTTGAGTTCGCTCCAGCCCTGGAGAGCTGAAACTTCTTGCCTGATTATAAGCCTTCTTTTGTTTTTATAGATATATTCCACGTGTTTTTTTTTTATCTGCCATCTCTCTCTTTCTGTCGTCGCTCGGCTAATGTCCGTCCTGTGTGTCGTGTCTTTTGAATAATGTGCTCTCTTCTCCCCGTCATTAGTAGACACGCCCCTTACTGCTGATTGGCTACCAGTTTGTTTTGTTACTCGGCCCGAGACACTTTTAAAAAAATATATATTTTTTTTATATCATATACCTCACCTTTAATTGGCTCATGGTGTTTTGTCTGCTCAGGTTCAGCTCTGATAACCGGCTGCTGGCCGTCGGCTCGGTGGAGTGTGCCGTAGATTTCTACGATCTCACTCTGGGTCCGTCTCTCAATCGCATCGGTTACTGCAAAGATATTCCTGGCTTTGTGATCCAGCTGGACTTCTCTGCGGACAGCAAATACATTGAGGTATGAATTTTCTTTTTAGTGTGCAGAAGAACAATTGTATGGACAAAATTTTATACACAGCTGAAATGTAATGGCCATTTATTTTTTTGTGCATGTACAATTTTGCAGTAATCATACCTGCAAACGTGTCGCTTTTCTGTGAATCGCGTAGAACCGAAGAGTTTTTTTTTTTGTTGGGTGGGGGGGGGTCTACAGTTCTGTAGACTAGACATGCGAAACACTATTGGATAATTCTTATAACTGACATTTCTCTGGGCCAATTGGAATCTTAGCTCACTTGCGTCAGAATCTTGAAGCACACAGCGTCAACTGAGCTCGCCATTGAATGAGCTGCCTGGCTATCGAGATACCACGCGAGTCTGACGGATGGAAGTAAGCAAGCTTAGTGTTCAATTCAAGCATGGGCGTAGATTACGGGACGTGTCCCCTGCACTTTTAATAAAGTGTACTTTCATCCTCCGCACATTTACTGGGTCTCCCCGATCCTAGTCGACCCGCTCCGAGCGGGATATGAACCGGCGTTACCTGCGCGAGGGCGGGCAAGTTAACAGGAACGCTAAAGAGAGCTTTCTCTACCTCGATTGCGCGCTTCTTGAGGTCACAATCAATACATGAATACATGATAAATACATCAAGATTTAAATTCAGAGACAAAAAATAATCTATGCATGACCTGTCATTTTATTCGTATCTAAATATGAGGAGGGCGCTCTCACAGAAAGTCCAAAAGCGGATTCGTAGAAACTTTGTCACTGGAGCTGCAGCTGAAGGAAAACAATCGTTATTAGTGATGAAATGTGACGACGACAATCAGACGATTGCGATAATATATGCTTTATGTGTGTTTTTCAAGCCATCTCAATGTAGGCTATTTATTGACTATAAAGTAGGCCTATATCATATGAATAATGCAGTGCTAACTGACAGCTTTTGAAATGTTTATCTTCTGCTCACCAAAGCTGCATTTATTTAATCAAAAACACAGTTAAAACAGTAATATTGTGAAATACCATTACAAATGAAAACAGCCTTTTTCTATGTGAATATAGTAAAGTGTGATTTATTCCTGTGATCAAAGCTGAGTTTATCATCATTACTCCAGTCTTCAGAGTCACTGATCCTTCACTAATCACTCTCAGATGAGGATTTCATAATCAAGAAACATTTTTGATTATTATCAGTGTTGAAAACTGTAGTGCTGCTTAAAAATGTTGTGGAAACCATGATACATTTTATTTTTCAGGATTCTTTGATGAGAAGGTTCAATGGATAGCATTTATTAAATAAATTATCTTTTGTAATATTAAAAATATCACTTGTGATCAATTTAATGTAGCCTATGTCTGATCAACAAAAGTATTAATTTCTCTCTTTTTTAATTTTACCACAAATGTTTGAGTGGTGTGGTGGTTTCCCCAAAAATGAAGCAGCATGATCATGAGCAACAAAACTGTTTTCAACACTGATAATAATCATAAATGTTTGTTGAGCATCAGATCCTAATATGAGAATGATTAGTGACACTGAAGACTGGAGTAATGATGATAAACTCAGCTTTGATCACAGAAATAAATCACACTTTACTATATATTCATTTAGCGAACAGATGATGTACATCAGAATATTATTTCATTGTATTACATTTTTTACTGCATTTTTAATTCAATAAATGCTATATATAGTCTATGATATATATATATATATATATATATATATATATATATATATATATATATATATATATATATACACTCCCCCCCCATAAATAAGTTATTTTCAGATCCAAACAATATTCACTTACACTATATTGCCAAAAGTATTGTGACGCCTCTCCAAATCACTGAGTTCAGGTGTTCAAGCCCTTCATGGCCACAGGTGTATAAATCCAGCTCTCGGCCTTCAGACGCTTCTACACACATTAGTGAAAGAATGGGTCGCTCTCAGGAGCTCAGTGAACTCAAGCGTGGGGCCGTGATAGGTCGCCACCTGTGCAATAAGTCCATTCCTGACATTTCCTCACGACTAAATATTCCACGCTCAACTGTTAGTGGGATTAGAACAAAGTGGAAGCCATTGGGAACAACAGCAACTCAGCCACGAAGTGTTAAATCCCAGAGCGGGGTCAGCACATGCTGAGGGTCACAGTGCGCAGAAGTCTCCAACTTTCTGCAGAGTCAAGAGCTCCAGACCTCCAGACTTCTGTGGCCTTCAGATGAGCTCAAGAACAGCTTAGAGAGCTTCATGGAATGGGTTTCCATGGCCGAGCAGCTCATCCAAGCCTTACATCACCAAGAGCAATGCAAAGCGTGGGATACAGTGGAGTAAAGCAGCTGCCACTGGACTCTAGAGCAGTGAGACGTGTTCTCTGAGCGACCAATCACGCTTCAGTCTGACAATCCCATGGACGAGTCTGGGTTTGGCGGTTGCCATGAGAACAGGACTTGCCTGACTGCATTGAGCCGAGTGTAAAGTTTGGTGGAGGGGGATTATGGGGTGGGGTTGTTTTTCAGGGGATGGGCTTCAGCATACCAAGACATTTTGGACAATTTCATGCCCCCAACTTTGTGGGATCAGTTTGTGGACGGCCCCTTCCTGTCCCAGCATGACTGCGCTCCAGTGCACAAAGCGTCGGTCCATAAAGACATGGATAAGGAGTTTGGTGTGGAGGAACTTGACTGGCCTGCACAGAGTCCTGAGCTCAACCCGATAGAACAGCTTTGGGATGAATTAAGGGGGTCGCACACCGGACGCGGAGCTCGGCGGCGCACCGCGCAGCGCCGTGCCGCGTCTCAGGTATCGCACACCGGACGCGCACATTCTAAAAGGATTTTAAAAGGCTACGTTTATTATACATTTCCCCAAAATATGTTTAGACTTTATTCAAGCTGTTGAACTCAGAATATAAAACAAATGTGTCTTGTAGCAAAGGGTGAAATCAGTATACCTTAACGATAATATACTTTTAATATAAAGCCTTGAAATGGCGCGGCAGGATTTAGAACAACTTCCTGAGTTGCCGCGGACAGGCGCTGAATGCCGCCACCGGTGTGCATACACTCATTGAAAACAATGTGTTCGAATTTTAAAGACGTGGCGCGCCGCTGAGCTCCGCGTCCGGTGTGCGACCCCCTTTAGAGCGGAGACTGAGAGCCAGGCCTTCTCGTCCAACATCAGTGCCTGACCTCACTAATGCGCTTCTAGAAGAATGGGCAAAAATCCCCATTAACACAGTTGAAGCTGTTAGAGCTGATTAAGAATGAGATGGTATTAAAGTTCATGTGCATTTAAAGACAGGCGTCACAAAACCTTTGGCAATATAGTGTATACTCAGACACACACACACACACACACAATAATAAAACAAACAGATCAAACACACCTGCACCTGGTCCCAAAAATCAAGTCAGATTTTTTAAAAGAAGCTTCACATTAATAAACAGGGAAAAAGTGAATTTGTTTGATAACTGATGAATTATCAATGTCAAGCAGCTCTATAGAAATCATTATCCAGCTCCATTCCGTTCAGATCGTAACTTGCAACAACTGTGATTCAACATGAATGTATTCTGTGTAAATATCACGGTTTGTAGTTTATGAATAAAGCGCGTTAATGTGTGCAGGTCTCCACGGGCTCATATAAGCGACAGGTTCATGAGGTTCCCAGCGGGAAGATCGTCACAGAACAAACTCTGATTGACAGGATCACCTGGGCTACATGGACCAGGTGAGTCTCAGTATGAATGATGCCACTGAAGAAGATGATGATGATGGGTTGGTGTACCGTGGTAAACGTTTTCTCATGTGCAGTGTTCTGGGCGACGAGGTTTTGGGTATCTGGCCGCGTAACGCAGAGAAAGCGGACGTGAACTGCGCCTGTGTTTCTCACGCCGGGATGAATGTGGTCACCGGAGATGACTTCGGGCTCGTGAAGCTCTTCGACTTCCCCTGCTTGGAGAAATTTGTAAGTCAACTCAAGTTAAATTAATTTAGACTTTTACTGCTACTTTGTGACGCTGTACTGTAACCGTCACATACAGCAAATCTGCAGTAAATTAGGGAAGTAAATGTTATGTGGCATTGTAATTGTAACTGTATACACTGATCAGACATAACATTATAACAGGTGCAGTGAGTAACACTGATGATCTCTTCATCACGGCTCCTGTTAGTGGGTGGGCTATATTAGGCAGCAAGTGAACATTTTGTCCTCAGAGTTGATGTGTGTGAAGCAGGAGAAATGGGCAAGCGTAAGGATTTGAGCGAGTTTGGCCAGATTGTGACGGCTAGACGACTGGGTCAGAGCATCTCCAAAACTGCAGCTCTTGTGGGCTGTTCCCGGTCTGCAGTGGTCAGTATCTATCAAAAGTGCTCCAAGGAAGGAACAGTGGAGAACCGGCCACAGGGTCATGGGCGGCCAAGGCTCATTGGTGCACGTGGGGAGCGAAGGCTGGCCCGTGGGGTCCAATCAAACAGACGAGCTACTGGAGCTCAAACTGCTCCAGAAGTTAATGCTGGTTCTGATAGAAAGCTGTCAGAATACACAGAGCAGCTCAGTTTGAGGCGTATGGACCAGTCAGGGTGACCTCTGACCCCTGACCCCGCCGAAAGCAACAACAGTGGCACGTGAGCATCAGAACTGGACCACGGAGCAATGGAAGAAGGTGGCCTGGTCTGAGGAATCACGTGTTCTTTTACATCACGTGGATGGCCGGGTGTGTGTGTGTGTCTTACCTGGGGAACACATGGCCCCAGGATGCACTATGGGAAGAAGGCGAGCCGGCGGAGGCAGTGTGATGCTTTGGCCAATGTTCTGCTGGGAAACCTTGGGTCCTCCATCCATGTGGATGTTACTTTGACACACGTGCTGAACAAACAAGTCCGATCCATGGAGGCCCCACCTCGCAACTTACAGGACTTAAAGGGTCTGCTGCTAACATCTTAGTGCCAGATACCACAGCACACCTTCAGGGGTCGAGTGGAGTCCATGCCTCGACTGGCCAGCAAAAGGGGGACCAACACAATATTAGAAAGTCAATGTAATGCCCGATCGGTGTATAATATTGTATATATTATTAACCCTTGAATGGTTTGCGTTTCTTCACAGGCCAAACACAAGCGTTACTTCGGTCACTCTGCCCACGTGACCAACATCCGTTTCTCTTATGATGACAAATACGTGATAAGTGTAGGAGGCAACGACTGTAGGTGAGCTGACGTCCGTCTGTCTGTCCATCCATCCATCCTCTCACTAACGCCTCTCTCTCTCACTAACGTCTCTCTCTCTCTCAGTGTGTTCGTGTGGAGATGTGTCTGATTCCTCCGGATGCTGCACTCTTATGCTGCGTTTAACCCTCGAAACCTGACGGAGCCTGGATGTGTGAGAGAGGACCATTCTGTGAAGTGCAATGTTTACGCTCACATGTACTTAAAAAAAAAATACACGCATAAATCATGCCAATATTTCAGAAATAAATGTATTTTCGTTTGGATTCTGAAGTGCCTTGGAGACACAGTTTGCTGATCTTTGCCCCGAAATGTTCACATGATGCATACGGTACATGGTGCTAAATGGAATACGTCCACTTAGAGCTTTTTAAAATTGTTTTCAAAAAAATCATGCATTATGCAATTTTACGTTCCCCCTTTTTTTTTTACATTTTGTACATAAATGTCAAATATATATATATCCTCTCATTAAATGCTCTTCCTGTTAAAAATATCCAAATACATGGGACTCAGGAGAAATTCAGTACTGTAATGTGTAGATGTTATATTTGACCTGTGCTATTTTTGTTAAAATATTTATTTTTTATGTACGTATTTACGTATGAAGTATGCAAACTAGTTGGTCTTCGAAATGTTGGCGTATATGAAAATTGCAAAAAACTCACTGGCTGTCCAAATATAAAAGTTATATGAAATGTACGTAGTAGCGTTGTGTGTAGATTGCGATGCACTGTTTGTAGCCAATCACGTGACAGCAGCTGTTTATCGTGTGCAGGTATCGAGTTATATCTGTCATTTGTATGTTAATGTTTTTGTAAATGTCTAATTGAACGATATATCCTAATGCATGACTCTGTGTGATCGTCGGTCATGAATGAATACTGTTGTTTTATAATTAAAGGGAACTGTGCTGGGATGAGTGTTTTTCCCTCTTTCTCCAGCTGATGGCAGCATTACGTTATCAAAACATCATTTTTAATTCAATAGTGTGTAAAACTTTGATTAAAGTAGACTTAATGACTTTAACAAGCAGTAATTAGTGTTGGGTAAGTTACTCTAAAAAAGTAATGAATTACTAGTTCAATAATATCTTTAATAATGTAATTAGATTACTGTACAAATTACTCCAGAAAGTATTTATTTACTTATTACTTTCTAAATCCTATATCAACATCAACTAGTTAAGTGATTTAAGGATAGACATGAAAAAACCATTGTAATTCATTTAAATACAAAATTATAAAACTACATCAATTATTCTTATTAACTGACCAAAGTTTTACACGTGAGAAGGATATATTAAAATAGCATTTTAAAGTTTTGATATTAATTCCACTATTGTATTATGTTCAATTACATGTGAAATAATTGTAATTAAATTACACAAAAACCAAGAGTAATCCCTTAAGCTGGGCATACACTGTGCGATTTCTGTGCGTTTTCAGCAAGGTTACCTACTCACACTGTACGAGTCGATCGCATGCGATGTAAAGCCAAAGCGCACGATTGATGTGCTCTCACTGTGCGGTCCGACCGTCGAGCGCGCCTTTACTGCTCTCACTGTACGGGTGAAAAATACGCAATAAAACCCCCGTGGAGACGATAGACCATGGTGTATTATAGAGAGGTAAATGCATCAGCTATTGATATCAAGAGGATTTAGAATTTATGTATACAATTATTATTATTAGAGTAGGCCTACTTTTATTATTAAATTGATATTATATTAATTTGCCCCCTTCCCCCAACAATAATGCATAATCGACACACTGCACAATAAAATAATAGATAGATTACTCCTCACTATTTAAAAACATTTAGCCCGATTAAACAAGGAATTATAGGTCTAATGATATGATTATAATGTC
The DNA here is from genome assembly GCF_024679245.1 of Pseudorasbora parva. Taxonomy (NCBI): domain Eukaryota; kingdom Metazoa; phylum Chordata; class Actinopteri; order Cypriniformes; family Gobionidae; genus Pseudorasbora; species Pseudorasbora parva. The sequence continues at coordinate 39,764,178 of NC_090193.1, forward strand.
TGTCTCAATGAAAAGAGCAGATTTATCTAAACACAACTTGTTTAACACAAAATGGGCCTACTTCTCTTCTATTTTTTTCTCACAATATGGACCAAAATAGAAATATTAAGAAAGAAAATAAGGCAATAGGCTAACGTTATCAGTATGTTGAATTACATTTCTCTCTCGTTGTCTGAGAATATGCGCCGAAAGCTTGTCAGATTTTACTTTCACCTTCTGTAGTGATAACTCAGATTCAGGTTTGAGACTGGGTTTAAACTACGCATTGCGTGATATCCACTGACTCGCGTTCATGAAGAAAAAGAACACATGACATTGTGTCAAGATGGACAACGGTTCCCACTTTCCGTCATAATAAGATTAAGTAGGCCTAGGCTAAATATTAATTAATATTAAAAAAAATTAAATAAAATGTGAAAGTAAATTAATGATCAACTAGCTAAATGAATAATATGCACTGGATATATACAACACAAACTGGAGGCACAACAGTTTACTTAATTTCTGCTATTTGATAGCTGCCTACATAATTAAAGATCTCCCTCTTTTCGTTTTCTTCCTTAATGCTTTTAAAAATTAAATGGTTGAACTTCTGCTTTCGCGCAGGCGCAGTGAGGGGCAATACGTTCGTGGCTTTGCTTCAACTGTGCGATAACCTCACGGGGGGCGAGCAGAATTACTGACACGCCAGAAATTCATCCGACCATCTGATTCCCGATCGTGAGAGGTTTGTCACCCCTCGATTCCCCCTGTACACGGCACGAACCACAACCTGAAAATCGGCCCGACCCAAAAAAGAGTCGCACGAGTCAGAATTCGGCTCGAAATCGGACGAAAATCGCACAGTGTATGCCCAGCTTAACTTTACTTTTTCAAGGGAAAAGTAATTAAATTACAGTAACTAATTACATAGTAAATCGTTACACCCAACACTGGCAGTAATTAGGAGTTTATTGAGGCAAAAGTCATAGTTAAAGGTGCACTATGCAACTTTCCGTCCACTGGAGGGCGCCTATTCAAAACAAATGAGTAGTTTGATGACGCAAAGTGTGAGCGCAGCATCTTGGGAGATGTGGTCTTCTCATCACAGCGGGTGGAGAATAGGACTCGGGCAGAAATCACGTTCATGCATGCGGTTATTAACGTTACTGTAGTGAAGCAGAGCAGGACCGAGTGTTGAGGAGCTGAGCACAGCTGCTGGAGCGATTGTTAAACAAATACCCGCCTTGTGAATACCGGGACTTTTATTATGACGGGACGGGACTCATTCGCCGGGCGCCTGCACAGATCCGCTCTTCCGGTTATGATTTTGAGGTAAAGCATCTCTGTTTATCATATTAGATACATTTAAGTGTTTACAACGATGTTATGGCGTTACTCCGTGCGTTCACTTGTTCACACTGCTAAGAGTAAAGCGCTCCTGCCAAATAAAACCCGAAACCGAGGGTAACGCAGATATGACGCGATTGACAGGCGACTCCTCAAACGCAACGCTGACAAGTCCCGGTCCTCAGTTAAAATAGCAATTTTCTCACAATTTACAATAGTCGGAAACATCTGGGATATTGTAGGTACTCAAGTGAACAAAATATATAACACTGGCCTAGTGGTTTTTGGATATTTTACTGCAAAAATACTACATAGTGCAGCTTTAAGAGTGAGAATTGGACCCTAAACTCACACTTGAAGCTGATTGGCCAGTGAACTTTCCATTCTCTGGATATTTATTACGGCATAGTCGACATATAAAAGAAAACAATAGAGGGATTATTAATGAAGAGAGCTGCATTCCAGATCCACCCACTGCAGTGTGTGTGAGAGAGTCGACATCTGACACGCAAACAAAACACACACACATAAACATGCCATTCTGTTTTTGAGGATGGCTTTACGTGCATAAACATGGCAAAATGTATTGCAAGATGCCATTGTAAAATCACTGATAATGCATGATGGGATTGAACTATGATAATAAATACCATGGTGGCAGTAAATTATGGTCTCAAGAGTGTATAAACCACGAGTAATTCAAGGTTTGTAAAGGTGCCAAACATTCCACTCGTGTTTTCTGGCCACACGTTCAGTTTCGCTTCAGCGCTCGATCATTATTCAGACAATAGTGCGAGTCTGAGTTTCACATCGCCTGAGAGGTGTGA